>NC_050533.1:1064396-1100376 GCF_002922805.2 Oryzias melastigma | reverse complement strand
CTGTATCGTAGCAAGTCGCGTCGGCCCGAAGCCACAACACGTTGCCTTTCAAAACAGAGCTGACCTCTGACCCGGGGGGCGCTCTTTTGCACTTCAGGTTCAGGCCAAGCCGCGGGTTCGAGTCCGGACGTTGGAGTGCGGACGCTGCGGCCGGATCCTGACCCGTTCAGTGGACACTGTGCTCTTCACCCCCCACCCCTATGCTCTTCTGCGTTTGTATTCAAACTTTGCACTGGAAGTTGGCGTCGTCCCACCAAAGCTGGTCCCCCCACAGAGACACCGGCTTGTCCTGAGCGCGCTCAGATGTGCCTTCTCATTTCTGAAGTCTCAAACAGAAAGTTGCCTCTGAAGTTTAGAACAAAGCTCCGCCCCCTGACCTTTGACCTGTACATGTGTGTGGATACCGTGTGTATAGATAACATGTATACACTAATGGAATCTTTGTATAAAGTGACCCCCCCCCCTCGTTCGGTCAGATATTTCCTGATGATCCGATGCTGCTACGGTCGGAGGAATCGAACCGTCGCCCTGAACTCACAGACAATCTGAGACGCTGAGGAAAGCCATGTTCCCCGCCGCTCCCGGACTGTTCTGCAGCAGCGGAGAACCCGCTTGGTTCCACCAAAAACCTTCAGACCGGCGCCTTTGCCTTTCACGGACTCGCAGGAACGGAACCGCCGGCCGTTCTGGAGCAAAGTGAAGAATTTGGACTTTTTTTTCTTTGTTTTTTTGGCAGAAACACTTTGTGCACTTTAGGCTGTACTGTTGAAAGCGGCGGTTGCCACAGCAACCGCTGAACTCGCTCTAACACGCATCAGGGCAGACAAACTCCTCCCCCACACACGCCTCCTCCCCCAGCTCTGGATACGCAGCGGCGTCCTCCTGCTTTGGAGGCGGCGACAAACAAACGTTTGGGTGGAACCGGACGTCCCGTGTCGGTGCTGGGGGGGGTTCTCCTGCAGCGGCCCGGTCCAGCGGCCGCCCGGTTCCGTGGTTTGTGGCCTTTTAACTGCTTTGTATTAACGGTCTTGATGAGATTAATAAATCACCCAGTCTTATTCTGAACCTGATCTTTGGTTTTTACTGGAAAACTGTCAGAAATTCAGTTCAAATCCTCAAACTTTCATGTTCTGCGTTTGATCAACCAAACTTCTGTCCTTCAGGATGATGTTGTTGAGGGTTCAAGTTCAGGATGAACTCAGCTGCTTTTAAAGCAGCTTTTCTGTTGGTTTCATCTCCATAGCAACCATGTTATGCCATCACTGCGAGCATTCAGGTGATGCTCTACCTGCCACTTACACCTGCACTCTTTACACCTCAACAATCTACACTCCAACACTCGCTCATGATACATCAGGAGGGCGGGGCCTCTCATCATCTGTCCCCTACCCTGTCCCTGGTGGGGGAACCAGGCTGGTAGTAACGGCAGTCATGTCCTTGGGGGGCCGGTTTCCCAGGCTGGGCGTCTCTCTTGCTCCACGCAGGGAGAGGGATCCCAGAGTTCTCTGGGGAGACCATGACCCAGGACCACATCAGATCTGAGCCTGGGGGTGTCCCTGTCCCTGTGGTTCGGGTTCTGGTCCTTGTCCTTGAGCGCTGGGCCCCCCCTGATATTACAGCAATGGGTGAGCCTGGTTGGCAATGTTTATGAAGCTCTTCAGGGACCCCGCCCTCTCCTGGGCGGAGCCTGTCTTACTCCATCCTAGACCTCTATCATTACATGAAGATTTAGGAGTCAACAGGTATATTTGTTACATTTGAGTGTGTGTTTGGACAAGCCCCGCCCCTTTAGAGTAACATTTACCATTGCTAAATAATTCTAACCCCCCCCCCAAACATCCCCTTTTTCTTCTTTCCATCTGGTCCAACAAAAAAGGAATACAAACACAATACAAAGTTTAGCTGAAAGTACTGAAGAGGTTTATACAAATATACCCCCCATGTGTCAGAAGACCCATAACTCCATGTTGTGACCGTAAAGAGGGCTTCAGCTCTGATCTGTTTTCAGCTTTTCAACAGGACAAGTTAAAAGAAAAAGAATTGGGCTTAAGTCATTTTTGGATCTCCTTGGCGTTGACCACGCCCACATTCCAATTATAGTCTTACTGTTTCACTCAGGTCAGTCACGAGTCCATTTTTTACAATATTCTAGTGACAGAATGAACTGAATAAGAGAATTCAAAAGAAATCAATCGAGCCTTTTGTCCTCTAAGGGCTTCCGTTGGAAGATTTCATTTTGAAATCCCCAATAATATCAATAAATAAAAGTATTTTTTTCATTCAAAATTCACTTTATTGGAATGATTTAACTTCTTAAATAAAAAGGAAATTTTCCAACAAACGGAGAATTAAAGTTTTATGAAAGACATTAAGAAATCTGTGCACAAAGTTGAGTAAAAACAGATGTTTGTTATTTAATTTCAGTTTTTTAACTCTGAAGAACCCAGTCTGGCAGCTGTTTTAAATTTCTTTGTTTTATATGTTTTTTTTTTGTCTGCTGCCACCAGAAATGAACAACAAAAACAGCAAATTAAATTTAAAAGCCCAGAATAAATCGTTATTGGACTCTTTGGGACTAAAGTACGTATTTTTCCATAAAGGGATTAAATGGAAATGATGTTTGAGGAATCAAACCTGTGACTGTAGGTCAGAGAACGAGTTCATCTGCACCTGAATTTACACCTTTTGTGTCCTAGAAGTCGCTTTGGGCTCTGACGGCTCCCCCTACTGGCTGTTTGCTGTATAACATGCAGATCCATCCGTTCAAAGGTCCAGGTCAAATTTCCCATCATGCCTCTGAGGGGAGAACAGTTCAAACGGTGCTGCAGGGATCCTCGCTGTCCTCGCTGTCCCACAGGCCGCCGCCGCCTCGCTGGTGGGCCAGAACCGGCCTGCAGAGCAGCAGGTAAACGGGTCACCTCATGGGAAAGCTCCTCCTGTCGACCCGACAGGTGAAACTCACCTCAGGTCGTCCCTGCTGGAACCGAAACCGTAGAAGTTCTGTCTGCCCAGAGTTTGGACCGGAACAAAGCCCGGCCGGCTGTCCTTCTCCGGAGCAGAGTCCGTCTGCGGGAGCAAACGAGAATTTTAGGAAAACTGACTCCAACAAGATGGAACTCCCAGAACCAAATGGAGTTCTGCTGGATCCGGGCTTCAAACGACGTTTATGGAAGTTACTTAACTAAACGCTCCTCTGAAACATGAAAACAAAAACTCATGAAAGTAAAAAAGTATATATATATATATATATGTGTATATAATGAACAACATAGTCATTCTTAAAGAAACTACAAACTGGAAAGGGGGAGGGGCCTCAATTATTTACCCCACCCCCATTCAGTGACGGTGTTCTTCAGGGCTCCATATTTTGTCCAAAACTTTTTACTGTTGACAAAAAAAACTTGATCAAATTTGGATTTTCTTCTCCAAACTTCGGCTCAAACGTCCTTTTGGACCCGATCTCCTCAGAACCTGAAGATCCTGCAGGATCTCCACCTGTTGTGGATTCAACTGTACCTGTCAATCAAATGGCCACGCCCCGCTTAAATTTAGTTTTAAAAGTCACATGATGTTCATAGTATCTTAAATCTAGATGGAGACCAACTGGTGGCTGTTTGGTGAACTGCAGCTGGCTCCGCCTACATTTACTTTGAAGGAAGGTGTAAACAGGAAGTGATGTTCTTTGGTGGTTTTCAGGCGCTCTCGGTGCAGCTCATTGTTAAATATTGCAATCGTTTGAAGACGAACCGCAGAACCACAAACCTGTACGGGCTTGGACCAGAACCGGATCATACCTGCTTGGTCGGGTCGTCCCAGATGGGCCTGAAGGCACTTTTCGGGTGCAGAGGCGGCGACCCTTTCCGGACGCTGACCAACCTCTTCCCAAAGGAGCTGAGGAGGCACGGTGCCGGCCCGTCCAGAGGCGGCCCGGTGGGGTTCCTGAGGGGGGGGTGGGGGGTCTGTCGGGGGATCTGCCATCTCAGGCAGACCGTCTTCTCTCTCGGCGCCTCCTTGGCCTGCGGCTGGCAGCCGGAGGGCTTCAGCAGCACCGGCACCTGGCTGTCCTCCTCCTCGTACTCCCCGCTGATGCTCTCCTCCACCTCCCTGCGGAGGGTGCCGTCGGGGCTGCAGGAGGTGACGGAGGAGTAGTCGAAGGCGGAGGTGTCCTCGGGGTCGGTCTCTCCGTCCTCCAGGCTGGGGTTTGTCCGGGATGCCTCCAGCTCTGTGGTGCATCTGGTGGTGCGCTGGCTGAAGGTGCCCTGACCTGAGTCGCTGTTCTCCCCCCAGCCTGCGGGGTCAGGAGTGAGCTGAGCGCCGCAAGCATAAGCGCAGCATGCATGAGCGCAGCGGCGAGGCGCCAGGCCCGGCGCCGCCTCCTCCTCCCTCCTGCAGCCTTTCCTGCGCACCGGGCTGCAGGACCAGCACTCCAGACGCATGGAGAGGCAGCCGTCGCCGGTGATGGACTTACCGTCTCTGGAGAACAGACCACACGACCGTTGATGGAACCTATAGCTGGATGTCTTACCTGCCTGAGGCGTCGCCGTGGCAACACTCACCTGTGAGCGTTCGGCTCGTCTCTGGTCACCTGAGCTCTGAGACAACAGTTTGCATTGGATGCAGCTGCAGCATCGCAGTAGCTGCAGAAGACAAACGTCCATCAGTCACAGCAGAACTTCTCCAGAAGAAGAAGAGTTTCAAGAAAGTATCGGAAAAAAGGTCTCCGTGTTTCCTCGCCTCTGTCCCGCCTCCTCTTCCTCCTCCCACCGAACCTCTTCCTCCAGGATCACATGACAGCGGGACAAAGTGCTCCTGAGCGCACGCTCCGAGCCCAGCAGGAGGCTGCAGTCCGGATGCTCTTTGCCGGTCCACTGCAGCAGGTTCTGCAGCAGAAGGTCCAAACAAAGACCACGCCCTCTGTCACATGACAGCCTGAGGAGCTGAAGGTCACAGCAGCAGAATCTTCTCCCTGAAAACCTCAGGTCCTCGTTTGAACTCATAGAACCTGATCTTCAAGATCTGATCTGACCTTCAAGAAGAATAACTTCACAGAAACAACTTCACAATGTTCTGTTAGAAAACAAAACCCATGGAATTTGGACGATTTAATCCTCTGACGTAAATGAATTTGTTTCTGTTCTTCTGAGATGAAGAATCGCTGGAGTGAACGAGCGCACAGAAGATGCCGACTCACCTGGATGTGACTCAGGTAACTGTGTATTCGAGTGACCGGCGCCAGCAGCAGCGACAGCAGCTTTAGCTCCTCCTCCTCCGTCTGAAGGACAGAATTCTCCGTCTGTACGTCTCCAAGCATCTTCTCTGCATGGATGGATGGAGGAGGTACCTGCACTGTCGGACGTTTCTCCACGTGGTTCAGTCTGCTGAACTCCAGGGACAGGAAGGAGGCCAGAGTGGAGGTGTAGCCCAGGTAGGTGTCTGAAAACGCTGTCTGGACACCAGAAAGAACCGTTCTGAGCGTCGTTGGAGACATCAGCCCTGATGCTGCGAGGAAACCTCATCTTACATCGTTCTGACCGATGAGCTGCACCAGGATGTCTCCAACCAGAGACTTCCAGTGTTGGGTGGAGAGGCGCTCCTGCAGGGTGTTCCTGAAGAGGAGGTGTCGCTGCAGAAGCTGCTCCACGAACTTCACGTACGTCTGACTGGAGCACAGAGAGAAAGCTTTGAGGAGATCCAGGAAGGAACAAATACCACCTCCGAACACCAGGTGGCAGCAAAGCTTTTCCAATGAAGATTAAAAAGGTGTGAAGGTGAAAGCATAATAATAATAAAACAAGAAAACAATACATGTTTCAAAGGAGTATGTAAAGAAAAAAAACAAAAGTATTTGAAAAATGATTTGAAAAGAATCAGTTTTTTAATATTTTTTTTTCTTGTTTGCATTATAAAAGGGAGGGAAAAAAGTTAAAGTAAAATTCAAGAAAAAGTTCTCAAATGGTGAGAAAATGTAGAGAGAAAACAAGTGAAAAAAATATAATAATGAGGTGAAATCAGTTTCTTAATGTTTTTAGATTAAAAATAGTTTCAATTATTTCATTATATTTCAGATGAGAAATACTGAAAAATGAGAAAAATTTGCCCCATCTCCACAAACAACCAAACAAAGACACAAACATGCAAACACGCACACAAAGACGCACGATAAAAGCACCTAAACACACATGTGCATACAGAGACACACACATGTGCATAAAGACACACACATGTGCATGCAGAGACACCAACACACATTCACATGTTGCTCTCTGACTCACTTTGGCTCCACCAATCACAAACTTCCTGGTCTTAGCCAGTTAGAAATAAGCTCTGTCTCGCCTGCACAACCTCCGTGTGTCCACTAGTGGGAGCTGAAGAGCACGAGCTCACAGATGTACTTTTCTGGCATTTCCATCTCTATAAGGTCACGCTTTGAACCTTTGAGAGGAGTTTCGGGATAACTAATGGGCTCATCCGAGGAGTTTCCTCATGAGGACATGGCAACATTTCCTCACAAACACAAATGTCCTTAAAAGAAAGGTTGTTCTTCAAGAATGCATCCTCACAAGGATAGAGAAACAAGAGCACACACACACACACACACAAGCACGTTGCCCTCTGACTCACTTTGGCTCCACCATCAGCTGATGGGCCGGGGGGGTCCGGTACCGGTCGTACAGCTGGTTCAGAGTCGACACATACTCCCACTCCGAGTGCAGCAGCTGCATTGCCACCTGGTGGCGCGCGTCTGCAAGAACAGCTGATTTTATTAAACCCAAACATGTTTCTTTCCTTCAGTCTGGGGGGGTCCGACCTGTGCCCTCGCTCAGCCCGGCTTTCAGGCCCTGCAGGAAACAGTGGAGGAGCAGCTTCCCTCTGGAGGGGCGGGCCACACCTGAACGCGGTTCACCTGCCGGTTCTGCCGGGTCACAGCTGGACATCAGAGGGAGACGGTCAAACATCAGCCGCTGGTTCTAAACTCAACTCCCCACGTTTGGATGAAACGTTTTCATGTCCATCAAAGCAGAAGTTTGACGTTAGAAGATCCTCGAGCGGTCGAGTTTTACCTCTGTGTTTGTTTGCTCTCTCCGTCCTGCTGAGCTTTGGTGTCGTGCAGCTGCAGCACCTGCCTCCTCATCGTCTCCAGCTCCTCCTGGAAGGTTCACACACCTGTCTGTACCTGACCGGCCTCACGACACACCTGGAGCCGTCGGGCGGAGACTCACCCTCAGCGACTCCACCAGCGTCTCCAGCCGCAGAGCTTTCTTCCGGCAGCTCCTGCGGTTCTCCTCCAGCTCCTCCTTCAGGTACAGGTCTCCGTGCTGGATGTGACCCAGCTCCAGCAGGGCGCCGCTGAAGCCCACCCTCAGCTCGGCAACCATGCTCTGCAGCTGGAAGAGGCGGGATCACAATCTGACATCTTCTTGATCTGTTTTGCTCCGTCTCTTTACCTTGGAGATTTCCTGGACGAGTTGGACCTCCTGAGGCTTCATGATCTGCAGAGACACAAACCGACCAGCTCCACCGTCCTGGTCCGGATCTGAGGCGGTTTTCCTGTCTGTGAGCCGTACCTGCTCAGGTGACGCTCCTGCCAGCAGCTCTGCTGAGGAAGTAACGCAGCAGCCAAAGGAAGAGAGGAACCTGCAGGGAAACGCCCGCCGGCGCCAAGACTCCTCCTTATTAGTCATCCACCAGAAGGACGGGCAGCAGGACCNNNCCCCCACGCAGGGTTCATGTTTACTGCTTTGATTTACGTTTGTTATGGAAAACATGCATCACAAAAGGTTTAAATTTGGTTTTCAGCGCCTCTTCAACATGATTTAGCTGTTATTTGATGACTTTATGGTCGATCATAAAGAAGATTTTAAACCTCAAAGATGTTTTACCAAATAAAAGTGTAAATCAGGCTCTCCCTCCCTGATAAAATGTCCTTATTTTTAAAGGGTTTTCTCTCAAACTGCTCAGGTAATCCACAAAGGTTTGTTCGGTCCTGGGGGGCTCCTTTCCCGCCCTGAGGACAGCCGGTTCCTGCAGGACGTTCAGCTGAGCTGCTGAGGATTCGTGACGGACCGTCACGGGACAGACCCATAGACTGTAAAAATATTATTTCATTATTTATATTATTTTATATACAGTCTATGGACAGACCCAGTAAAACCTGGAGAAGAACTTCGTTCTGATCCACATTTAATAAAGACAATAATGATGCTAAAGCGTTCTGCATGTTTTATTTCTGTTTTTACTGATGTTTGAAGATGAAAAACCTTTATTGGCTCAGTTACATCAGTGAAAACAGGAAATGTTTTCATGTTGTTTGTTCACTTTCTAAGATCCAGAATAAAAACGGTTCATTAATAATTAATTCTGGATGAAAACTCATATTTATATTATGTTTTTGACCAAAAATAAATAACATGAAAAGTCATAATTGTTCTCTGTTCTTCATGAATAATTGCATCAATAATAAATAACTTTTGTATTAATCTGATGAATCAAATGAAAGTATTTTTATTATAACAACAGTTGTGATTAGTACTATTACCACTACTATTACTACTACTCTTAATACTACCACGACAATTTTACATTACTAATACTAGTAATACTATTACTACTCCTACTTCTACTATTACTAATACTATTGTCAGTACTACGACTGCTATTACTATAACTACTGTTACTACTCTTACTAATATTACTACTATTACATTTCCTACCACTACAACTAGTACAATTACTACCATTACTATTACTACTGTTACTATTACTATCACTATTACTACTAAGATTGCTTTTACCATTACTATTGCTATTAATAATACGACTATTGCATTACACCTATTACTACTATTTAAAATACACCTAATACTATTACTACTATTTATACTACTGTTACTACTAATACTAAAACTTGTATCTACTACTATTACTTAAAATACTATTACCATTAGTACTACTTCAATCCCTATTACATTTCCTACTATTAGTACTACTACTATTTATACTACTATTATTATGACTATTTATACTACTACTACTACAATACTACTATTACTACCAAAACAGTGACTTCTATCAACTACTACTATTACTACTACAACAACTGCTGGTACTACTACGACTGCCACTATTACTACTATTAATTATTCTACTACCATTACTATTACAACTAATACCACGACTATTAATATTACACCTACTACTACTGCTATTTATATTATTATTACTATTAATTACTACTACTACAACTAAAAATTATATGAATAATGATCATCATAAAAATCAGAATAATGAACAAAGACGCTGTGGAAAAACCCTGTTGTGTTGGAATGGTGACGTCATCACTCCGTTTTAATTACAGTTTTTGTGCTTTTAAAGTTCAGTGATCGTTCTAAAGATACTTCACGTTTATTTTTCAAAATGTTTCAATTTATTTCTCTTTTTTACTTTTGTTCAAACCTAAAGCTCACCTCTACATGTATTAGACTCTCATGATAGAAAACACGGATTACTTCTTTTACTGCATCGAACAAAACGTTCATTTTACTAACACCGCCCGTCTCGATGATTCCGGAAAATGCATCGAGCGCACCTCCCATCAGTTTGTTTAGAGAGTAGGCGGAGTTTATAAAATCCACTAATCCTATTGGACGAGACCGTTTTTAAACTATCGCTGTCAAAATAGACGGAGGAGGAAAACAGGTGAGGAGAAACGAGCGATTTCTGCTTCTTTTTGAAACCAAATGTAACTTTAGTTTCATTTTATTGACTGTTTGGTTAAATACATATATATTTTATTCAGATAACCTTTAATGAAAGTACAAGTTAATAGTATTATTTAGTGATCTGTCCTCACGTGGGCCTAAAGATTTTTTACACGTTTTTTTAAAGGTCATCAGGTTGAAGTTTTTACCAAACATTTGTAATTTTGTTTATCAGAAATGGATCTTTATTGATTAAGGACATTCTGATCGATTTTTCTGTCTTCTGGTGCGTTCAGTGTCTCTTCAGGAAATGAGAACTCACGAGTTTGACTCTTCCTCTGAGGATGAGGATGTGGGAGAGGTGGATCTGACTCCGCTGCACATTTCATGGTATGAAGATTCTTATCATAAAATCCTCCATCAGTGTCGTCCGTTCACGGCTCTGTGGTGCTTTAAGGTTACCTCTGTCCGTGGTCGAGTCCTCGCAGTTCCTGGGAATCTCTGGACTTCCAGGTAAACCGGATTAAACCGGATTTACTGTTGTTTTATAGTTTAATTTTTAAATATGAATCATTTCAGTTTCTTCTTTGATTCCAGGCTGCAAATACAAAAACATCCGCAGAGATTTGCAGAAAGATGTTGGTGAGTCTCTTTAGTTTACGTCTTATCAGTCGTGTTATTTAACATTTCGATGATCAAGTTTAGAAAATGTAACTCTGATTAATCTGCAGCTTTGATTCTGTCCATTAAAATAAATGTTTTCGCCTGAACTGTAAACCTGTTTGGGACAAATCCGGTTTCATTTCTCATCTTTATTTAACCTTTAAAGTTCTTCACGTCTGGATCTTTTTTATCTCCTTTCAAATGTTTCCCAAACCGCAGAATTGTGACTTTGTTCTAGAAATCAACCTGAGGTTTGATCCTTCGGGGAGGCGGCTTCCTTCAGGTGTGAAAGCTCACCTGAGCTCAGGTGTAGATTGAACCAGCAGATCCTGAAGGAACTAAAGGAGGAAATGATGAACAAAACACTGAAGAAAAAGACTCAAAAAGATGAGATGTTTAAAGTGGTGAACTGACGATCTGCAGGCAGGTATCATCACCTGAGCAGACACTTCCTAGAACTTCAGGACTGATGATGTTCAGACGTTTCTGTAGATCATTTGTAGCAGAAAACAAAGTTATATTAACGTTGAACGAATCAAAACGTCTGAGGTCTTGAATATGATCCCTGAGGAACGCCTCTGATAAACCAAACATGCAGAGAACTTAAATCCGACTTTCTAGACTTCAACAGCTTCTACTGAATCTGAGATGATTCAGTTTTGATCAATTCTTCATCTGATTCTTATTTTTCAACCGTTTCTCTTTAACCTTTTTTGTAAACCACGAGAATTCTTGTAGAAATCTCTGGTTATTTTTGCAGTTTTTTTACTAAAAGTTTGTAGATTTTTGGTTCATCTTCTCTGCTGGAGACACTTCCACTCTTCTTCTTCTCCTCAGAGGAGCTTCACCACCAGGGGGTGCAGGATGTGTTTGTGTTCTGCACCAGAGGGGAGCTCAGCAGGTACCGAGTCCCCACCCTGCTGGAGGCCTACAAGCAGCGCGGCCTCGCCGTGCAGCACTGGCCCTTCCCCGACGGCGAGGCGCCGGAGCTGGAGCAGTGCTGCCGGATCCTGGAGGAGCTGCAGCGCCGCCTGCAGGACGGCAGGAAGACGCTGATCCAGTGAGGCTCCGTCTGAGACGTCTTTGTTTCAGCAAACTTCAACTCAAACATGTTTTCATGCACATTTTTCAGATATTTGTGTCTTTTATATATTCAATCTTTCTAACTTCTTTGACCTTTAGCTGCTTTTTCAAACCTGTTTTTTATTTCTCTGTTCTATGTTTATTATTTTAAAAGAACATTTTTTATTTGTATCTGAAGTTGTCTGAACTGAAAATAGGTGAAAAAGCAGAAAAATAGTTTGAAAAAGTCTGGAAAAAAAAAGTTTTAGGGCAAAATGTACAAATGATGAGAGAATTCAGACTTTTTCTGTTTTGCTCATTAACTTTGCTTAAATGAAGTTTTATTTTGAAGCTTGAATGTGTTAAATCTGCGATAACGTCAGCCGTTCTTCTCTTCCAGCTGCTATGGAGGTCTGGGACGATCCGCTCTGAGTGAGAACCCAAACCTTGTTCTGAAGTGAGTCCGGACGCACCGTCCCGCCGCCTTCATGCTCTTGTCTTTCCTCAGTCGCCGCCTGTTTGCTGCTTCGGCTCTCCGTTACCATGACGGCGGGCAAAGCCATGGAGCTCCTCAGGGAGCTGCGAGGAAGAGGAGCCATACAGACGGTGAAGGTGAGGAAGCTGCTTCTGTCTGCAGGAAACGAAGAATCTGGGGATTTTTTTAAAGCTGTTGAGTTCTAAAAATGACGTAAATTTATGTAAAATTAATCAAAAATGTATATTTTCTGTTCAGGTTTTTACAAAAAACAGATGAAGGAGTTTAACCAAAAGAAATATGAAGAAAACACAAATAAAAAAGAACATATTTTATTTTTCCACTTAAAGCAATTTGTATTTTTTTAATTTAAAGTTTAGAAACATAAAAAGTATGAAATAAAATAAAACGCGGCTCATTTCAGATCCAAAAACAATCTCAGGTTTAGAAACAAGTCTGACTTCAGTTAAACCTGAAAGTCTTGAAGTTAACTAAAAATCAAAGTATCTTTGAGTATAAGTGTCAGTATAAATACTACAGATCATCCATATGTAGTGTAGGAAGTATACTGACTGAATACTTTTTAAGTTTACAGTATATTGACTGTATATAAAAAGTAAACAGCAAGTATACTGCCTCACTTTTAATACAGACTGAGTATAGTTTACTTGAATAAACTACTTTTGTATTCAGGATAATGTAGAGCTGGATATCATCAGCATAGAAGAGTGTTGGGACATGTTACGCCCCCCCCCCTGCCAGAATGTGTTTGCCCGCTCTCTGACATCATTGATGTTTCGTAACGCTAATTTAATTTATGTTAAACTCAATTTATTGTGGGATGGAAGCCAGGGGCGGACTTACCATCAGGCAAAGGAGGGCGGTCGCCTATGTCCCCCAGCACTCTGGGGGCCCTGAGAATAACACTTAGTTTACCCCATTATTATTTAATGGTGGATCTAAAAAAATACCCCAAAACTGATCATGAGAGTTTCATCCTCCTGAGGGAGGAACAGATTTACACCTTTAATACATTTAATGTTTTTCCAAGTAAAAATAATGTCTATAAAACATTTAATTGAAGTTTAGTTTATAAATGCTTATCAAAACATTTCGATTACTGGCATCAATGCTGTCTAAAAAAGAACCAGTGATGAAATTATTTACTGTTTCACAGTAAAAATAAGGATTTCAATAATAATAATATTAATGCTACAGATTAAAGGATGTAACAGACATTCAATTATTTGTTGGAACTTTGTGACTTTTTCAGCTGATTTCCAGTCTTTGATTCTCTGAATTTGTTCCAGTTTTTATTTATTTTTTGTTTTTTCGTCCCGCTGCAGCAGTACAACTTCCTTCACGAGTTTCGAGAGAAGGTGGCGGCGCGCGGGGAGCATGGCGAAGCGTCCAGAGAGCGCTCGGTGTCCCGCTGATCCAGGACGTCACCTGCAGATCACCTGTGATTCCTTTACAAGCCCTTCCCTCCCAGATGCACTTTATATCAAATTCTTTAATATATTTTCCTTCTAAATCCAGAAGATCCAACCTGAATCAAATCTGAGACAAAATTAAAGGTTTGAACTGAAACATTTGATAAATTGATGAAATATTTGTTTTCTGACGGATGTGTGAGCAGAAACTGGAAACTTCTGTCCAAATCGAACCGTTTATTCTCCTAGTTTGATGTTTTTATCTTTAAGATGTTCAATATTTCTGCAGCTCAAACAGTAAACTGAAATATTCGTGTCATTAAAGCCGTTTTCTGTCATTCGGACTGAAAACACGAACTGTCAAACTTCAGAGTGAAATACTTTTATTTAGATTCAATAAAATCTGTAATGAAATGATGAATCTACACGACAGATGACAAACAGTGGAAGTCTGGCCACGCCCACCTGGAGTGTTCGATGTAAAAATCCTCTAAATTAAAAACTAGGAATAAATAGGAAGAAATGTTTGATGTAGACGGTGAAAGTGAACGGACGTCACCTTCGTCTGCAGACACGAGCTAATCATCTGGAGTCACAGCGGGAGACAAACATGGCGGCACGATCACATGACGAGTAAACAAACGTCTCTGTCCACGCGGCAGCCCCCCCCAGAAATACCAGCAGCGAATCAAAAACGCCGCTGCAGCTCGCGGTTCTGAAAACGAATGAAAACCTTTATTTAAACAATTAAAAAAACGGGAGGGGGAGGGGTCCATTCAGATGTTTTCCATGAGCGGTTCTGCAGAACCATGGGAGCAGACGTGTTGGGGAGGAGCCAAAATGTTTCAGGAAGTGACGGTCTGCGCCGGGTCCAGGTCTTCGCCGTGAGGTCCAGCAGGTTCAGTCTTCCAGCACCGGGTCGTAGCTTCTGCTCGGGCGGGTCCGCTCGCCGTCCCGTTTAGGAGCTCACCAGAACATAGATCATCCTGTGAGGAGACCACAACCGTTATTAGAGAATCATCAACTCAGTCTGGAGCGGTGCAGCCTGCAGGCGCCACCCAGGTTTGACCCCCCCCTCACTGGCTGAGCTGCTACATGCCCCGCCCCCTCTCGTTCTGCTTCCCTGATCACAGTTGCAAAAGCCTTTTTCAAGATGGCGGCTTTTCTGTTGCATTATCTCCATAGCAACCATTTCCTTTTTTGGTCGTCTTGGAGTAACGAACAGTTAGATGTCCTTTATACAGAAAATGGCAAAAGTAAAATTTGGGATTTCCTTAACGGAAATTTTGTGCTAACCACACCCACTTTCCTAAAAATAGTCACTTTGTTTGTTGAGCCAAGGATTTATGGATTCACAATATTCCAGTAAAAATGTGTGAACAACATGAGAGTGCCGCGTTCACGCTAGCGCCGTTCTACAAACTTCAGAATGAACAATTCAAGCAGCTGAAATGATTCTAGAGGCAATAGATTGACATCCCTCTAGTGGGAGGAGTTTAAATTTGTTGAAGGTACTAAAGGTGGTTTAAAAAAAAAAAGTAGATGGCGACCTCTTCTGGAGGTCAAAGGTCAAAGAAACTCAGTGTTCAGGTTCAATGTCGAGTCATCACACCGACGCATTTAGATGTTTTCAGAGTTTGAATATCTGAATTCTCGCAACAACCAATCAAGAACTCAGTTTTGGCCCAGGACATGTTGATGATGTCATCAGTGGGCGGAGTCCAAAATCTGAAATCTGATCGTCTCCTGAACTTTATGTTATTTTAATTATTTGGTTTGAGACAATAATAAAAAGATCATCTTTGTTTTTCCCTTTTCGGACTAAAGAGGGACAGGAAGTCATCACAGAGACAGAAGTCCTGCTGAAAGACGCCGTCATCCAGACGCCGTTTCTTTAGTCGGTGGTGAAACTCATCGTTCCAGGAGAGTCTCTGAATGATCTCATGAACCCAGACATGGAGATGGGATCACCGCTGCTTTTCTGGAGCTCTTTAAAATAAATAAATAAATCTGATCTCTCAACATCATCTTGAAGTGATGAAACTAGAAACTTGACAGTAGCTCCTCCCACAGCCGGAGAAACACATTTCTGGACAAATGTTGAGCAGCGAATTTGGCATGAAAAATCACGTTTGGTCAGAGTCTCCGTGGACTCATGACCTGAAAGTATTCAGACTACAAACATGAACAGGTCAGTAATCTGATTACTCACAGTTACAATATTTCTGCTCCTGAAAACGAGGCGATAAAGTAAAGAAATCCTTAAAAGGATTCAACTTTGTCTGCTTTAGACCTAATGTGTTTAATGTGACATTCAGATTGTAACTGAACTAAAGTGGAACTTAAATATATCAAACTAAACTTCTGTTTTCTTTCAGTTTGAAGCCAAAGTTCTGGTTGGGTCTGAGGTGGGCGGGGCCTCAGAGACGTACCCGTAAAGGTAGTAGAAGAAGGACAGCAGGTAGAAGGCCAGCTTGCACCAGCCCTCCTTTTGACAGTACGCCAGGATGTCTGCGTTCATGATGGTGGTGGGGTCGTAGAGTCCTGGACAGCTCATCACGGGTCTGCTCATGTACCTGCAGAGAAACCAGCCAGTCACAGGGAGCAGGGGGCGGGGCATCTGAGAGGAACTGTTTTGACGCACCTCCACACGTGATAAGCCAGCAGAGGTAAGTTGAGGAAGAGCGTGAGCCACTCGGCTGCGCAGAAGAACATCACGCAGAAGAAGAAGTGGATGAGGTACTCCGGCAGCACCAGCTGGAACAGACGGTCCGGAACGTCAGAACTTTTGAACTGGATCATCAGATCGGACGACTCGGAAAAATCCCACAAAAGTTTCCTCCTCAAACATCAGAGCGCTGCTTCAAGAACAAACTCTGGAGACACCGGTTCAGGGGTCAGACTGACCCAACCCCCCCATTCTAAGACATGCACACCTGAGCTAAAACTATCAGCTCCATCTGGAACGTCCCCCCTCTCTGGTGGGGGGGCCATGCTGCAGCAGAACTGATGCAGCAGCCTGCCGGGGGGGTGTGGGGGGCAGCCGGGCAGATGGAGGCACCACATGGAAGCCATGCAAAGAGCAGAGGGCGGGGCCAATCGACAGATGGACAGGTGAGGCGTGGGGGGTGCAGGAGGAGAGGGAGGGGCAGAAACCGGCAAAAACACACGAGCAAAGCAGGAAAACGGCCGCAGACCAGATCTAATCTGAACAGACACGGCTTATATTCAGACTAGCTCCTCCCACTGGAGAGACGGGCGGCCAATCAGCATCCAGGAATATTGCTGAGCTCGGGTTGAGCCGCCATCTGCTCTGAACCGCAGCGGCTGAGCTCATACGAGGTCCAACCGACATCAGAGCCGCTCGGCCTGCAGCTCAAACACCGAAAAACAACCAGAACCGCGAGTCTGAACACCTGAGATTACAGAGATTATGCAATCCCATCACAGTCTATGCAGATGAGGGTCGACTACAGAGGTCAAGCATGCTGCCAGCATTTGCAAGTCGTTTCAGTTAACAGATGCACCTTTAGGGTTCTTACAAACCCCAAAATTTAACTAAAAAAAAAAAAAAAAAAAATCAAAATATTAACATTTCCTAATATTTACTTAAGCATGCTAACAGCACTCTGAAAGGAAATTAAATCTGACACTTAAACTTAAATCATAGCGGGAAAAAAATGTTAAAGAAAAAGTGAAAATAAATGAAAGAACATTTTTAAAGTAAACAAAGAACTCCAGGTTAGTTAACTGAAAAGACGTTTGCAAACACTTCTCCGTGCAAAACGACAGACTGATCTGAACCAAGCAAACATGTCAAAAATGGGTACAAACCTTCAAAGCAATTTTCACCCTCTTAATCTTTTTGACCTTTTCAACTGTCTTTTTGCCACAAAAAGGTGATTAAAGAATAAAGCAGATCGCAAAAAACAAACAAACAAACAAAAAAAGGCGTTAGAGTTTGACAGCCGACAAGATCACTGAAGTCATCACAGCCAGGTTATCCAGCGAAACAGAGCGGGGATTTTACAGAAGAACCGGGTCGGGTCGGTGGAGATAAAGATCTGTGAGGAGAGCGCGTCTGCATGCAGAGGCAGGAGGGGTGCACGGGGGCCGCATGGGGGCCACACGGGGGCCGCAGGGGCCACTTACCGGATTTAAAGTGTTACACTGATCTATTGGATTCTTGTAGTCCGTCTTCAGCTCGTCAAACGCTATTATCTGGAGGAGTAAGATGAGGAAAAAATAAACTATAAATACTCCATTTATGCAAAAATGTATATTTGTTTCACGTGGAGATGTTTTTGGTCACATAAAAAGAATAAACTGAGGTGTTCAAAAATACTAAAGTCAAATACATTTGTTGAAACATGTTTTGATTCCTACAAACTGAATTCAATCAAACTGCTAACCTGTTGCTAACTTGCTAGCATTAATTCACTCCAGTAGAAAAACTTCTGGACTCTGATCTCCATAAATCTGTTTTTACACAGAGCCTCATAACTACACCCAAATTCAGGGGAGAATTTTTTTTTTTTTTACTTTGATTTGGAAGAAGAATAAAAAAAGTAAATCTCAATTTTATGAGTATTTTTGTGGGCTTAATGAGTCACAAACTGATATTTCACAATGCTTCTACGAAGAAAAAAACATTTTGGTTTCGTAACCAGATCAGATAACCAGACAAACACAAAGAAAAACGTCGAAACGATAAATTTACACACGCACACAAAAAAAACGAGTTTCACAACATTCCGTCTGGGTAAAATAAACCATAACTCAACGCAAACAGACGAATTTTGCGCCTGGATTCATGCTAGCGTAGCATGCTACATGCTAACTAGCAGGCTAGATGCTAAGTTCCCAATTTTCCGGCTTTTTTTCTGAAATATTGTGGTTTGACTGAAACTTTCCCAAACATATATCCCGCCACACATGCTTGCGATGACTTCAAATGTAACTATCGATTTAAAAGCGGATTTAGATTTGGCGTCCACTTGTCCAGACGTTAGCATTAGCCGATCCAGGGTGTGTTTGATTCATTCACACGTACGGAACGACAGGCTCCGTGTTTGATTTCTCAGTTGTTTTCTGCGTTTAGAATCTCGCTCCTGGACGTGTACTTACATGCCAAATGGCGAAGAAGATAAGCGCCGCCGTGAGCAGCAGAGCGAGCATATAACAAAAGGCCGCGAATGTGAACGCCATGGTTTCTGCTGCTTCTGTCTGGGGATGATGCAGGCAGCAGCGGCGGCTCTTCTTCTCCTGTCATCCTGTCATTGTTGAACCCGAGCAGCGCCGCGTGACTGCGCTGATGCCATCTGGCGGACTTAAGCGGTATTGCATCCAATACAATAAACAGCTTTGATTTGATCACTAAACTTTAAGGTTTTGGTTAAACCGGTTTACGTTACATATTCCTTAAATCGTGATTTCTGGAGTCTTCAGGTTTCAAAAATGAGAAATTCTGGTTTTCAAAGAGTATTTAAAACAAGGAAAAATAAGACATTTCTTCTGATTTCAGACTGTGTAAGTGTGAAAACTAAAAAAGACAAAATAACAGGATCCAGAATATTTTATCTAGATTGGTCTTTATTTTAAACTCCTCCATTTCTAGTGACAACCTTATCAGAGAATGATGTTCTTTCTTTTTGCATATTTCAGAAAATGAATTAGATTATTTCTAATTATTTTGCTCACATTTATTTCATCTTTCTGTAGTTTTCCTGATTTTGTAAATTCCTTCTTAAATTATGTAATAACTGGAGTGTGAAAACATCTGTAGACAAAAAGACACATTTTCTGGATTCCAACATCTCATGTGATCTTTTCTCTTATTGTTGAATTTTCATGTTAACTCTTAAATTGAAAAGGAGAATAAGAGCAGACGGTCGACATCACAGTCTTTATTTGGACAACAGGACAATAAGCACTTTTATAAAGTATGGAAAAATACAAACATCTCAAGTTTCATTGATGCCATCAGACAGCTGGTTATGACAGTCATCAGCTGTGGGTTTTTTTAGTTTGAATAAAAGGAACCAGAACCGGCATTGGACCAAAGAGAACACTTATCCAGATCAAACAGACATTTTCTCAGAGTCAACGGTTAAAGGCTGAGCAGAAACAGCACTGAAGAGACAAACCACAACAGCTCATTCCACCTAAAATAGAAAACAGTTTTGATTCAAATAAACCAGTAACAGGTGAAACGTCAGAATGTAGTGTTTTACTTACATTAGTTTATCAGAATTCTGTTTTTACAGCAGCTAAAGTTAAGAAGGATTTTGTTCTTTGTGTAAAAACCTGAATGTTAGTGAAATTGAGGTGTAAACTGTGACAAAAACAACCTGTGAAGCATCAGAGTGACGGAGCAAACCTGGACGTTTCTGTTTCAGCAGATGGTTACGTGAAGGTTCATTCAAAGATGTGTTTTATTTAAAAGGGTTTATTTAATTCAGATGAAATGTGGCTTTAAAACCTTAAAATAATTTTTAAAATGTTTATTTAAATTGTTGTTTCAAACTGAAACAAAAAAAAACTTTTATTTTGAAAGTCTGAGTGGAACAGAACACTTCCTGAATCTGAGACTCTACAGCAGGGGTAGGGAACCCTGGTCCTCGAGAGTCACCTTCCTGCATGTTTTCCAATATACCCTGTTCTGGCATGTTCTTATTGCGTGGACACACCTGAACCAGGTAATTCTTTGAGCCCCTACTCATGTCTGATTACCTGGTTCAGGTGTGTCCAGCCAATAAGAACATGCCAGAACAGGGTATATTGGAAAACATGCAGGAAGGTGACTCTCGAGGACCAGAGTTCCCTACCACTGCTCTAAAGGCCTCAGACAGATAAAGAAAGAGGCCTTCGTGGTTTTTCCAAAGAGTGAAGAAAATGGATCAAAAGCGGTGGAAGGATCATGATGTGGGCTGTTTCTGGAGTGAAAGTCTTAAAAAAAGAGATTTGTGTGAATTTGTACG
This sequence comes from Oryzias melastigma, assembly GCF_002922805.2. Lineage (NCBI taxonomy): Eukaryota > Metazoa > Chordata > Actinopteri > Beloniformes > Adrianichthyidae > Oryzias > Oryzias melastigma. Next base: position 1,080,065 of record NC_050533.1, on the reverse strand, counting down.
TTCTGTGTTGTGTTTTTCTAATGTGTACTTCCCGTCAAAGTGCTGACTCAGCACGGCTGAGGGTGAAGACTTGGAGAATTGGCACGAGGTGCTGGATCAGCCGGACGGGGGAACCTCCAGTGGTTGAACCCTGTTCTGTACAGACAACCCGACAGTCACATTCTTAAGCAGCCGAGGGGCTGAGCATGCAGACGCAGCACGACATTCATTACAGCAGAAAGGAGAGCGACAGGAAGACGCTCACCGCCGCCGACTCCAGCGGAAAACTTCATGACTGGAATGTTAAGGTTCCAGGAAGAGTCCCGGCGGGAAGCAAACGTAGAGAAATGTACTGAAAACGAAACCGACACAAGATCTAGACGAACAGCGGAAGGCAGAACCCCCTCCACACAGCAGAACCAGGACATCTGAACAGGTTACTAAGCTTTGGAACTCTCCCAGGTGAGGATCTAGACGGACTGACGTCGGGATCAGGAGCGCTCATCGGAACGGACACTTGACTGGCACATGGGACGAAAACACGGCTGTATCGGAACCGCGTCGGCAGAACCCGAACCGGGCCGCCGACCGCTCCGGACAGGTGCTTCCACAGGTTAGGAGGAGAGGAAGAAGACGATGAAGATGAGCGGAGCTGGTCTGGAGCCTCCTCACACCCCAGACCGCCGCCGGACGCCGCCGGCTCAGCGGAAGAAGCCCAGTTTCTCCCGGAGCCACTCCTCCGTCAGGTCCTCCGTGTTCCTGATCTCAAACACCTACAGAGAGGTCAAGAGGTCAAAGGTCAAAGGTCATCGTCTGATTCGTTTTCATAGTTTCCAGTTAACTATAATGACACCGTTTTCAGCCAAAATACAAAAAAAAAACTGTTGTTGACTAAGACATAGTTTCTGCAGAGCGACAAGAGCTCACCTCTATGTTAGTGGGTCTTAAGCCTGCATAATTTCCCATCATCCCTCTCACGCCAGCTTACAGTCAATGAGTCATAATGAATCATTTAACAATATTTTATTGTTATGACGGGAAAACGTTAAAAAATGATCGTTTTCCCGTCATAACAGCTATTATCTCGTTGAGAAAACGAGATAATAGCTCATTATAACAATAGTTTCTCGTTATAACAAGAAAACTATTATTTTTTATCGTTACGAGTCATTATCGCATTTCTCAAGAAAAGGAACTTTTGTTATAACGGGTTATTAACTCATTTTCTTGAGAAAACAAACTTTGCTTTTCCTTCACTTCACCCACTGCTGTTCTTTTATTCTGTATTATTTTGTGTCTCCAGATATAAAAACAGTTTTCGAGTAACCCAAATATCAGGACAACTTTCCTTTGTCCCATGATCTAAGTTCTATTTGCATTTTTATTTATGATTCTTCTTGAAGTTTTGTTGGTTTGTGTCCTAATCTGACTGGATAAATACCAGCGTTTGCGTTTCTGCTCCTTTAATAAGCACAGATGCAGATAAACTCTTAAACTCTGTTCAGTCAGGAAAACTCCTTCAACTCGTCTAAAGAAACTCGCCGATCTTTCTCTTCTGTTTGATACGTCTGCTCTGTTGTTTTGAACTCTGTAAAATGTTCTTTAAGGCACGAATGAATGTTGTATGTTTGTTGTAATGGATTTAGTTGGTTTTTATCATTCATTCCTTCGTGGTTGTTTGTATCTCAAACTCCCTTAAAAGCCAGATGTTTCATCTCCTCTAAATTTACCTCTTTAAATACATAAATATTTCACATAAACAGTTTCCTCTCTAAGAGATTTCTCCTCTAACAGCTGCAGACCCCCCCCCACGTTAAGACTTGAGGGACGATCTGAACGTGTTGAAGCTGAATTCTTCTGCAGGTTGAGCTGTGAGGAATGCTGGACTGAGAACAGGAAGCTGAGCGGGGTTCCGTGAGGTCATGAGATCCACTTCCTGTTTCCCGTCCTGCGGGGTCACTGACCTTGGTGAGCTCCACCGTCTGCACCAGCTTGTTCTTGCTGCCGGCGTACATCATCTGCTGCTCGGGTCTGCAGCCTGGAAAACACAGAAACGGTGCCAAAGAGCTGCGGCGGGCGGACTGGAACGGCGGCGGGAGAGCGTCTTACCCACGGGGCTGGAGAAGATGAAGCAGAGCGGGTACGACACCCGGCCGTCGTCGTGCTGGTACTTGTAGCTGTAGACGATGAACGTTCAGAGCGCTAAGGAAAACCAGGTCTGAGGCTCGGAAAGGAGGAGATTTCATCGGGATTATTCCCAGATTATTGATCTGGAAACGGTCCAGAACATCTGGAGTCAAAGTACGGTGGCCCTGAAGACCAAATCATGACACATTAAAAAAAATGACCACAAAAGGGTAAGTATTATGGGATGTCACTGATGAGATTTGTTCACATTTTTCAACAGGGAGTTATCTGTCATGTGATATCTTCTTTAAGCTTCTGGCCACGCCCACTCCAAACGCTCCTTCAGCTTTCCCTCTAAAATGTCATCATCCAATCAGTGACATCCCATAGTAGCTCATAGAGCTGCGATAAACAAATATTTTAGTAGTCGACTAATCGGGTCATTCGAAAAGTGGATGTAAAACACAGATATTAACCATAATTAGCTTTAAACTAAAAACTAGATATATTCACACTAGAATCATCTGTGATAGTGTGAATGCTGGAAGCTGAATAGCCTTAAAAATAAAAAAAGTCTAAATTAGCCTCAATAAATAGCATAAAGCTGAAATATTAGCTAAACTCCAAATTAGCCTAAAAAAACCTTAATAAATGCCAAAATAGTCCAAAAATCTATCAGAATGCTATTATAACTTTTAACTTTACTACACTCTGACTCCATATAATATAAAGTAACAACTAATCGATGGTTTTAATAGTCGATTAGTCGACTAATCGTGGCAGCCTCATTAGCTACCTTTTCCACTTTCTTCTTTTTTTGACATTTCATTTTGATTTCTGTAAAACTCGGAAATGTTTTTTTATTTGTTTGACTTTTTTAATTGTCTCTTTGATTTGTCCTTCAGGGCCACCGTAGCCATCAGACTGTGCACAGGTTTACTGTACAGGAACACAAATAACTTCTGCTTAGGACACGGAAGTGGGAGTGTGATGTGAGGGGCTGCTTCCTGGATTGTTTTCCAGACTGAAAATGTTCTTTAGACATTCATTTAAAAATCCTCCTTAAAAATATGATTCTGTGCTTTTGGGATGATGGCGACTCGACCGTTGAGGCATCAGAAACGACTCGGTAGGACGAAGTTTCAGCTTCACCGAAGGATATCTGGGCTGTCGCTCAGGAAGTTCGTCCTTCAGGTCGTCTGGAGAAATGTCCTGACAGACAGAAGAAGAAAGCTTTGTTTTGGGGTTTCTGCTCCCGCGGGTGACGCCGTCCCTCATGAGGACTCACCTCGTGTTCCTCGTCCAGAATGACCAGCTGCCGGTCCTTATCGATCTTCACTGCAGGGAAAATCCACAGGTCAGTTTGGAAACACGTCTTTTTGTTTGAACCAGCGCACGGATGATTCCATTTGGTTCTCTCTTTGGAGGACACACGTTTTAGTTTATTTAATAAACTGTGTTCCCTTCACCCTTGGTGTCCAGTTTTTATGTCCTCTTTAGGTGTTTACCCCTCACACCTGAGCCAGGTGTGCCAGGTGAAGGCTCCACCCTCCCCCACCCGTAAAAGCTGCCTGTACAGCCTCTAACGTTGGACTTTCTGAGCTGAACGCCTCAGTCGCAGCATGAAAACAAAAAGGTCTGATGAGGGACGTTTGTTGTCGTTCGTGCTCCAGTAACCCTCCATAATGACCCCGCCCCCCGGCCCCCCTCCCATTTTCAGTTCAGCGCCGAACGTCGATGAACATCCAGCAGCTCCACGTGAGGCTGTGTGTGACATCAATGTGACACTTTCTGCCTCAACAGTCCCCTTCTACCCCACTCAGCAGTGATCACGGGAAGGGAGGGCGGACTCACTGACGATGGCCGCGTTGTTGGTCTCCTTCCGGAACCGGAACTGCCGCAGCTTCTTCACCAGATCCTCATCCACGTCACAAACCACCAGAGACTCACTCTGAACCACAGACAGGAGGGAAGCAGACGGATCAGAACCCAGCCGGGCGGAAACTGAAACCAGTCAGGTGTGATCATGTGACTTTGGGGAAGCTGACCTCCTAAATGTCACATGACTGAGGAGTTCTCCTCAGATTAGGAGGAGATCTCCTCAGATTAGGAGGAGAACGTGACAGAAACGGACTCAAAAGGAGAGAGTTTATTTTTTGGTTCAGGATCCTTCCCGCCTCCGTCTCCCACCGGCAGCATCCGAGCGCAGGTGAATCGGGATGCGCACGCGGAACACCGCCCGGTGTCTGGAGGGCGCGCGGAGCGGAGCTGTCGGGGCACGCGGGCGGGAAGCAGGAGCGAAACGTCGTGATAAAACAGGAGTTAGCACGAAGCGGCAGACAGACGTGTCCAAACACATCCATGCTAGGAATCAAGCGAAAAATACACACCGACCGGAAACAACACACACAAACCTTCAAAATAAAGCTTTAAGAAAACGACAACTCGATTATTTCTAATCTGATCCAACGTTATTATACAAGATGTACAAAAAAGAAGAAATTATTATGTGATCAAATAAAATAGACATGTTTTGCTCATTTTACAAGTGCAACTATTCATTTGGCTAAACTGTGTACATAAAAAAGGCAAATAGGACTTGTAAAAAGCTATTTTAAATGCAGCTTCAATATTACTAGCCGACAATTTTAAAAGTTAGAAAAAACATTAAAAATAAAATTGACCAGCTATAAAGGGAGTGCTCATGTTAACAGAGACAGAAAGGCATCATTCCCTTTAAAGCTCTTACATTCTAAAGAATTGAGCAGGCATATATATATAAAGTCTAAAATAAACACAAAATAAAGACAACTTTGACTATAAATAAATAAATAAAATAAGTATTCCATAAAGTCAACGAGGCCAAAAATAAATAAAATGTTCTATAAAGGTACAATAGAAAACCACAAAATGATAACAATCGGGCTTTAATTACTTACTTTTAAATCAAAATGAAAGCAACCACCAAAAAAAAGACATTGTTGGAGCTTAGTCATTTTATTTTGAAGGTTTTTACCGGAAGTACCTCCCTGTTTGTGTTGCTGAGCTCAACAGCAAAGGGTGGAAGTAATGCTAGGCTAGCAGGCTAAGGCTAAACAGCTACGATCGCGATCCCTCATAGAAAAAAGGACTTTCGGAATAAACTTCTCGTTTGTTCCGTCTGTTCGGACGGAGACGTGAAAACGGCGGAAGCAGAATAACTTACCATCGTCACGGGGTTTAACAAAGAAATCCCGGGAAGCTGCAGCTGCGGCTGTGAACGGCAGGGAGGCTGACTGACGGCGCGGACCAATCCCAGACAGACGCCCCTCCTCCCCGCCTCTTCTCACTCAACTCATGCCGAGTTACAAGTCAATAAAGACGACTCATCATGAAACCATAGTTATCGAGTTTTATGTGGATTTTTATATCAAATGTTTCTTTAATGATCAGTTAAATATTAAATAGACTTAAAAATCTATTCCTTTAAACTTGTCATTTGTTTATCATACAAACTCCTAATGGCGTTCATTTATTAATTTTCCAAATGTTTTTGTTTGTTTTCTGTCCTTACTGCGGTTCACTTACAAACGTTTTAGTTTAGTCAGAAAATTCTCACTATGAGGTTTAGATTACGATGAAATGAAGAATAGATGTTAGATACGGGAGGTTTGTTTTGTTTCCATCACAGTTGCTCACACTTACTTCCGCGTCTGTGCTCTCGCGCTACGTCACCGCCCCGGCGCATGCGCAATCTTGTTTAGGAGTTTGGAGTTTTGGAAGCTAACGTTAGCTTTCACTGCTGTTTCCACGGCGGGATAAACCTTCGCTTTCCGGGTTGTTTTCCCTCTGAGACCAGCGGTTTTTCTAATAAGGTATTTTTAAAAATATAACTTTTATAACTTCTCGGTTTAGATGAAAACATACAGATTAAACGAATATTTACTAGCAGTTAGCTGTTCTTAGCTAGGTCGGGATCCACCTCCATATCAACTGTGTTGGTATTTTAAGAGGAATTGTATTAATAATATTCCGTCTAAGTTAATCCTGCGGGTATAAGGACAGTTTAGTGACGTCACAGTTGTTTGGGCTCGGTCGGAATTCGTCTGAGCGTCAGGATGAGATGATGGAAACATTTAATCAGACTCAGGAAACATCCAGTCTTTGTTGACAAACTGACGCGTCTGTTTATTCTTCTCTTTCAGATCATGGCAGATTTCTCTGTGAGTTCTAAGTATTTTCTTCTTGATTTCAGGTGAGTGTTTGTGGGCGGGGCCTGTTGTGACTTTCTCCTTTTCTTGTAGCTGGCAGATGCTTTAGGGGAGGACACGCCGAGCCAGGCCAAGAAAATGGGCCACACTAACCCTTCCGCTCCGACTGGAAATCCCCCTTCAAACCCGGGGTGGCCCTCTTCTGCCCCCGGAGCCCCCACCCAGCCCTCGGCGCCGCTCGACTACAACAGTGGACCTTCTGGACCGGGGGCCCCGGGACCTTTCTCGTTCCCTTCGGGTCCCGGAGCTCCAGGCCAGTACCCGGGACCCATTTCAGCACCGGGTGGGTTTCCCGCTGGTCCTGGAATACCTGGACAGTTTCCACCTGCACCAGGAGCTCCAGGGCAGTACCCCTCCGGCCCGGGAGCGCCGGGGCAGTTCCCTGGGCAGTACCCCCCTGAAGCGGCTCCAGGACAGCTTCCCGGGGGTCCCGGTCCCTACCCGTATCCTTCTGGCCCTGGAGCTCCTCCCGGGCCTTACCCAAACATGCCTTATCCCGGCAGCCAGCCAGGAGGCAATGGGATGTATGGACCCGGAGGCCCCGGCGCCTTCCCTCCTGCCACCAGCCCCGGATCCTTCCCTGCGTTCCCCTCTGGAGGCTTCCCTCCGATGCCGCCTGGCTCCTGGGGTCCACCTGGAGGTGGCGGTTTTGGTCCTAACCCTGGTTCTTATGGCCCCGGCCCTGCACCCATGGGTCTGTACGGGGGGCCCCCTGCTGCTGGGGGCGCGCTGGTAAGTGTTTGCACTTCTTAGGAGTTTTCTGGCGCTTGCTTGTAGCTTTTGGTTTCCGGTGTGAATCAGGTCTGGTGTCCCGTGGAGATCCTCTCAGAAACTCTGTGACTGCAGGACTTTGCTCGGGTTTTGTACTCTGGGCTCTGCTGGGGTGCCATTAAACCATCAATCAGGCGGGACTTTGAAGTTCTAAATAAATGCGTTTCTGTTTTTCAGCCCAGATTTAATCCTCCGTTTTATTGAAACGGTGGATTCTGCTGGACGAGGACGTCACTTCCAGCATCACAGGCGGCTTGATCAGTGCTGTAATCTGAACTCACATGAAGTTGTTTAATCTCTTTCAAGTGCAATAATCTCCTCCTGGACGCGTTAATCGGAGTCGTCTGCATGTTTAATAATCTTTAGATTTTTTTGTTTGAATTCAATGTGAATTTAAAGCTTTTCCTCATAGAAATGTGTAAAAGCTTCAGCTGATGATAATCTGGTGTTGAAATAAACGACTGTGACTCATGAAGGTGTTCCAGCAGGAATGTGGGCGGGGTCAAACTTCCACTAATGTTTAACTACATTTCAATACTTTATGACACATGTGTCAAAGTCACGGCCCGGGGGCCGGATCCGGCCCTCCAGATCATTTTATTCTATTCTTATTAATGACCCGATGTTATCATGAGCTCATTTCTAACTCGTATAATTTTGACAAAATATATTTTATTGAGAGTAAAATATTGAAAGTTATTTAAGGTTTAAGTTGATTTATTCTGGAATAATATTCCTGAGTTTTTATTATTCAGAATTAAGTTTAAAAATTAAAGTTTTAAAAATTGGCATCCTGCAGCTTTTTGGATTATTTTGGCATTTAGTAAGATTTTTTAGGCTATTTGGAGTTTAACTAATATTTCAGGTGCATGCTAGCTGTTTTGGCTAATTTAGGTTTTTTTTTTTCTAGTTTTTTAATGCTAATTTGGTATTTAGCTAATATTTTAGCTGGCTATCAGCTTCAGCAGCCAAATTCAGCATTCAGATTAGCGTTATCACAGGTAATGATATATATCTAGTTCATAATTATGTTTAAAAGTTCCGGTTTTAAAGTCTTAAAAAAGTAGTTTTAGAGTATCAATAAATGTTTATCCTGTTCGACCTCAGGTGTGTTTTGGATTTTGGCCCCCTGTGAGATTGACACTTTATGACATTACGTCACTGCTTATGTTTGGTAGTAATGAAGAGATTTATAAAATCTGATGGGTGGGGCCTCAAAAGGTAAATATTCCAGTTTCTGTTCATTCTCACAGCAGACAGGAGCTCTGATCATCTTTCAGTGTACACGTGTGTTTTGTGCAGGGGCTGCCGTACGATCTCCCCCTTCACGCTGGGATCATGCCACGGCTTGTAATCACCATAGTCGGGGAGCCGGTTCCCGGCGCCAACAGGTCGGGGTTCACCGCCGGGCTGTTCGGCCTCTGTGTGTTTCAGTGCTGCAGTCTGATCCTCATGAGGGAATTTGTCACTTCAGGTTCCAGGTGGACTTCATCAAAGGTTCGGACGTGGTGTTCCACTTCAATCCTCGCTTCAACGAGCAGACCATTGTCAGGAACTCCAACCTGGGACACTGCTGGGGTCCGGAGGAGCGGGACGGGGGCTTCCCGTTTGTTCAGGGACGCACGTTTGAGGTCAGTAATCGATTACTCAACAGTTATTGTTTACGTACGGTGCTGTTGTCATGTACGGGACTGCTAATGCTCGGCGTACGCTCACAGAAATAGAGATTTTACATGTACAGGTCATGAATTTCAGTTTCATCCTTTGAAAGTTAAAAGTTTAAGATCCCAGTTAAGTCATATGCAAGCACAAAAAACACAACTGTCTGTGTCTCTGTACTGATGTATTAAATTAGAATAATATCTAATAAATCAGCATCATTTATTCTTTTTTGTAGAACAGGAAATCAGAGTCAACAAAACTGATGAAAACTCAAAGATTTAGACGGACAGAGATGATGTTTGTCACTTTAAACAAGGATTTTTTGGGCCAACGTTCTGATTAACCTCAGTAAACAGAAACTAAAAATCTCTGTTTTTTTGGATCATTTAACTACAAAAATCCTGAAAATGTTCTCCACAGTTTTTCCATCCTCCAAGTTCTGCAGCAATTCACGTTCTAAAGAATATCCGCGTAGAGTTGGTGTGAAAATCTGCTTGTTTCTGCTGCAGAATCGACTGATTCTCTAGGATGTTGTGATTGTGTGATTGCTGACTCAGCATTCACACTGTAGAGATTCTCCTTTTTCAGCTCATACAAACTCAATCACACTTAAGAGATTTCATCAATCTCGGTATAAAAATGTTCAGCGTCTTCAGGAAATTACTGCTTATATTTGTAGTATTTATAAACTTTATAGTTTTGAAATACTGAGCAAAATATGCCCCACAGGAACTGAATAAAAATGTGGGGCGGCTGTGGAGCAGCGGTAGGGCGGTCCTGATCCTGACTCCATGTGTCGAGGTGTCCTTGGGCAAGGCACCTGGTGGGAGGTTGGCTCCAGTGTTCGGCAGCGGAGCCCCCACCAGTGTGTGAATGTGAAGCGCTTCAGGGTAGAAAGCGCTACACAAGTACACGCCATTTACCATTTAAAATAAAAATCGTTAAAATCCTTCAATCCTTTCTGCACTTTAAAAACTGTGAACTTCATAATTCACGATTCGAATTTTAAAATGTTCAGAAACTACGAGATTTTTTAGCGTAATTTGGCATTTAGTTTTTTTTTCTTTACATGGTAACTTTGGCTAATTTACATTTTTTCCAGGTTTTTAGGCTAATTTGGAGTTTAGCTAATATTTTAGCATTATGCTAGCTGTTTTAGCAAAATTTGACATTTCTCTAGTGTTTTGGCTAAATTAGCATTTGGCTAATATTTTAGCAAGTTTTCAGTTTCAGCATTTTCAGCTATCAGCACTAGCATCTTTAGCAGCTACATTCAGCATTCACGCTAGCATTATCGCTGGTAATGCTACTGTATATGTCTCCTCATTTCATTGTTGTGCAGCTGCATATCAGCGTGAGGCTGATTTCTCCGCTTCAGAATCTGCTGGAATTACGTCAATTACATGAACTGTTGGAGTTACCGGATTCAGAAGAATGTAAACTGGAGCTGAAGCTCCAGTGTTAAAATAATTTGTTTTTTTAGAACTTCTGTCAGTAAACGAATCTTTAATCTTGTTTTTTCCATCTACAAAAACCCTCTCGCTCGTTTTACTTCTAAAATAGGAACACTTTACTTTAGATCAGTTTACTTCCTGTGACAGTAGTGCTGCTCTTTCGGATTATTTTCAGTCCATAAACATCCAATCCAACGTTATTCTGCATGAGGATTGAAAACATTACGCCCGTTCTCTTATAATAAAATGCGAGTCAGAATTACCTTGATGAGGATGGCGAGGAAGACGTCATGACGGCGAGATGCTTCCGTTTCAGGTGCCAGTACTGCCATGAAGCGTAAGCTTGAATCTGTCTTCTTCTTCTATGGTTGAAGACGGGCTTCACCGCCTCCAAAACTTCCTGTTCTGCTTTGCGATCCCAAGGATGTTGTGGCTGGTGGTTATTATAATCATTTAAAATGACAAAAGCAAAACAAAAAACAAAGAACAATGGTTTACTTCCAGCTCTGCTGAAATCAGGCCGGAGCTTTCGCCGTCACTTCCTGGTACGTCTGCCGCCATATTGTAACCCGTAACCGCCATTCATCCGAGTCGGTCTGAATCACGTCTTTAGAGGAACTGCTGCCAACCAATCATGAGTGAGCTTGTTTCAGCCTGATCAGAGGCCACACCCCTCCCTCTGAAAGTGGCTCAGGAGAATCTGTCAATCAAACAATGGAGGCCGGGCCAGTGTGGACCACATGCTTTTACTGAGGCATCTGATTGGTCTGTTTATAACTTAAATAACTGGCCATAAAAAAATAAATATATCTTTAAAAAAAAGACTTTGGGACTTTGGTCTTCTTGGAACCAGCGAGTACTTCCTGTTTGGAACACAAGGGGAGGGGTCTGTCCAGTTCTTACTTATACAGTCAATGTGTGTGACGCCATAAAGAAGGCGAGACTTCACTGATGAGCAACTGTGAGACTTCTGGTCTACTGTGAAACATGAAGTTTGGGATTTAAAGTTCTTCAGAACAAACTGAAAGTCTGAAGAATGTTTTCCAGGATCGGCGTTTGATTTCTGCTGAACGTCGTTGCTGGAAACCACAAATAATTACATCGCATTTTACAGGATATTAGGTTATGGAATGATCTTCAACCATAAATCAATACACATGCTAAAAAATGTAATATTCCGAGAATCCTTTTTCTTTTTGTTTATCATTTTGAGAAAGGGAATAAGTGTACTAAAGACTTCATTAATGGAGTCAAAGGAGCAAAAGAAATCTGTTTCTTTTTCATTATCTCAAAATAACGAGGCTGCATGTTTTATTGTTTCGTTTTTGTAATTGTTTTGTGGAAAATAAATAAACAGACACATAAAAAATATAATTTACATAGTGAAATAGTACTAGCTGTAAAAATGGCATCAGAAAACAGACTCTCTTTTCTGAAACTCCTGATTTTATTGTTGACGTGTCAGAATGTTTGAGTTAAAGTCAGAACTGACCTGTTTTTACCAAATGTTGTTGTAAAAGCTTTGATCTTAACCCCAGAGGAGTGTTTACTGCTGTGTCTGACTGTCTGCTTCCTCCTTCAGCTGAAGATCCTGGTGGAGGCCGACATGTTCAAAGTGGCCGTGGACGGCGTCCACCTGCTGGAGTACGAGCACCGAGTGGGCGGGCTGGAGGACGTGACGCTGCTGCGAGTCACGGGAGACCTGATGCTCTACAGCGCCGCGCCGAGCATGATCTGAGAAAACCGCCGCCAACCCGCGCGTTCCAACCCTCTGCAGGAGCTGCAGCGAGCTATCCGTGCCGGCGCGGCGCGTCCTCCCACATCAGACTGCAACCTTCCCTCAACCAATCGAATGACTCTAATCGCACCCAAATGACGAATTAGGTTAATCTAAGTAGAGACTTTAAGGGAGAGCTAATATATATACAAATATAGAGTGAGACGAGTGACGTGTCCCAAACAGAGTTCTGTTTACATGTGTGATTCTTCTTCTGTTCTTTATATGAACTTCACTTAAAGCCTTCGCTGTGCATGAAAGTCTGATGCTCAAATCCTCGCGGATCATTTTGTTCGGGTCGTTTCTGAACCGGTTTCTGTGCGATGACGATCCTCCTGAAAAATGCAGAGAGGGTTCCTGAGTCTGCTGCCAAAGAGGAATCACGAAGTATTTAGATTTTATGAATAAAGGAAACAATCCGACAGAAACTGATTAAAGCTGTTTTTATCAACTTCATGCTGGATTTCTGCTTCTCTTCCTTTTGTTTATTCATCTGGAGATGAATCAATCTGAGGATTTCCTGACATTTGTGTCACTTTTTCACAACTATTGAAGCCTCAGGAAGATCGGATCAGAACCAAAACAGATGGACTTCCTTTAGGTGCTTCTTTCTTTCTTCATAGCAACATCTGAAATGAAAGAAAGAATGTTAAAAAAATTGGAAATGTGCAGCAAACATTAAGTGTGAGTTCATTTATCTCACAGAAACTTAAAAGTTTGTAAAACTCAGAAAACAAAAGTTTGCTATTCTCACTTATTTTCAAAAGGTTTCCAAATGTAAGAATTGAAAGAACTTTGTTAATTTAACCAAAATGATAAAAAAAATTATAATCTGGATTTAAATTATTTTAAAACATTTTACTCCATTCATATATATATATATATATATATATATATATATATATATGAATATTTGGGCCCTGGAAGGAGGGTAGAAAGCACTATACAAGTATATGCCATTTGCCATATATATATATATATATCCAAGATTTTTGGACATTTTAGATTTAAAATATTTAAAAGTCTCTGTTTTAATTCAGTATTAACATTCAATAAAATCTGTATTTATATTTTTTTACACTGAAAAATAGTCAAATGATAGATCAAATAACAAAAGTCCTTTAAATAATTGTTGAATTGACTGAACCATTAACTCAAAATTTTAATTTGATACAAGCCAATAATTTTAAATGCATAACATTTGTTTATTGATCCAATTTTTCCCTTTTTTCTGTGTACACTGAGCCAAAATATAGTCTTCACCCTCTGATTTGCTTTTTCTAGGATTCATTGATGCTTCCAGTGTTTTTTATGTTTTGGTTTAAAACTCTACAACAGAGAACGAGGGCTTTGAAAGAAGAAGAACAAAAAACTGTAAAGAATGAAGTTGTAAAATTATGCAGATTGAAAATCAAACTTTTAGGAAAATAAAGTTGTAAGTTTATGTTTCAAAGAGTCATTTAAAAAAAAAAAAATACATTTCTTATTTTTAAAAATATTTCAACAAAGACAATCAAATATTAATTGTTTAATTTATGAGGCAGACATTTCAGGTGGACATCACACTGCTCCAGAACACCAATAAATCTACTGTTTTTATTGTAAATGTGCACCTCTATTAATAAAAAAAACAAAACAAAACGTTTTTTTCTTATAAAATAATGATTTTTACTATTTTTTTTCTCCTAAAATTTTGATGTTTCTCTTCTAAACTTTATATTCTTTTATGGTGGCCTTAGTTTTTGAATCAAAACCAGTTTTTTTACTTATAATATTGGTGGAAAAGTGATGAATAGTTGATGGGTTTAAAGGTTTTCGATCTATCTCTGTGGAAAAAGTGACGCCGAGTCAGCTGGATTCCTGAGTGGCGGCCCCGCCCCTTCCGACACGCCCCCTGACGTGTCATTTCCGGTTTTTGAACCTTCGATCTGCAAAGGCTGGCCTGCAGTTCCTCCTCTGGCCGTCGGGGGCAGTCGAGCTATGAAGTCCGCCTGCGCCGGAGGATCAAAATCGAAACTTTCAATGAGTTCAACTTCAGATAAATAGTCCCCCCCCCCGTCCACTTTCTCCACGGCTTGTTTTGGTTCAAAGTTGGGACAATGAACGGCTCGTTGCACCCCCCCGCCAAACTTGAGAGCATTATACTGGAACGGGGACCGACAGGTGAGAGTTCCGTTAGCACTCCGCGGTTAGCGGTTCTGTTAGCATCAGGAGTCCGGCTGTCAGCGCGAGGAAGCTAAAGCTAACCTGGGAATAACTAGGGTCCAGTCCGGACTGCGGGCGTGAGGTTTGCGGAAGCCGCTTCCGATCCAGGAAGACGGGAAGCTGAGAGCTTCAGACACACAGATCCTTCATGGAAGACTGCGGGTTTGTGCGGGGCCCGAGGAGGAAGATGACGGACAGCTCTCCTCTGACCCCCTCACGGCGCTGGACCCCCACGCGGGGACGTCCACGTCGGGGGTCTCGTGTACTTTGATCAGCTGTTGGCGCGTAAACAAGCTGCTCTGCTCTGCAGGTCTGGGCTTCAACATCGTGGGAGGACTGGACCAGCAGTACGTCCAGAACGACACCGGGATCTACGTGTCCAAGATCAAAGCGGGCGGAGCCGCGGCGCTGGACGGGAGACTGCAGGAGGGAGACCGGATCCTCTCAGTAATCCAGTTCTAATCCTTCTGACGAACATTCACGCTGCCCCTCAGACAAGGGACCCCCCCAAAAAAATGATGACATCACAGCATTAGAAACTTAAAAGACGAATGGGGTCAAAATCTCAGCCCAAGTGGGCCCCACATGGTTTAAAAGTGGGCAGAGGATGTGACCCCCAATTGGGTTAGTCCGCAGTTTTTGGGGTGGCACCATCTGTGTTTGCCCACATTGGCTTAAGTCGGCCCTCAGTGGAGCCAATGTGGGCAAACACAGGTGGGGTCACCATGGAAACGGTGTACAAATCCATTTGGGACCCACATTTTCTGACCACTTTTAAACCATTTAGGATCCGCTGGGCCTCGCTGGCTGAAAACATTAAAATCTTCTAACGAAACTAAAACAGTCAGAGATTTTCTAAAGAAGTTAAGAAATGATTATGGGATGGCAATCTTAACAAAAAATTTAGCACAAGCGCCACCAAATTAAACTCACAACCAAAGTTTGTTGACCTTTGACCTCACCTCAGGAAGAGGATGCTATCTTGAAATTTCCTAAAAAAAAATGAGTTTAGTACCTTTAGTACCAGCTACAAATTAAAACTCCTGTAAACATGTAAACAAAAGACTAAAATGTTGGTTTTAAAGTTTGTAGTTTTTGAACGACGTTAGCGTGGCGAGCTCGCAAAAGTGACATCCCCCTGTTACTCGGGGAATAATGTGAAAATTCGACCTATGAATTGTTTGCTGAACCAGAATCATACAAGATGAGATACTGTTTGAACATGTTAGGAATGGGGGCGTGGTTAGCAAAAAAGCGCCGTTGCTGAAGAAATCCAAAAACGTACTTTTGCCAGTTGTTCTAAAAATGACAGAAATGTTCGTCACCCCCAGGCGAGTAGCACTTGAAACGGTTGCTATGGAGATAAACCCAAAAAAAAAGCTGCCATTTGGAAAAGTCTTCTTTTAATCATGAATTTGTCATATTCAGCTTGGACCAGGGACGC
>NC_050533.1:1059643-1064167 GCF_002922805.2 Oryzias melastigma | reverse complement strand
GGGTGGCAAGGGTGGATCAAAGGAGGGTGGATCAAAGGAGGGTGGATCAAAGGAGGGTGGCGAGGGTGGATCAAAGTGGGGGCCAAGGGTGGATCAAAGGGGTGTGGCGAGGGGGGATCAAAGTGGGGGGGATCAAATTGGGGTGGCAAGGGCGAAGCAAAGTGGGGTGGCGAGGGGTGGTCATGGAAGGGTGGAGAAGGGGATCAAAGGAAGTTGTCGAGTCATAAGGGGGCGGCGAGGGCGCCTTGCGCCTGCAAACCAATCAACGCCACCTACGGCTTAGATTTTAGTTTCATTTCTGAGCGTTCTGCATTATTACTGTGGAGCCGTTGGTGTGAATGATGACCGTCTTTCACCCCCCATTATTATCTTTGACAGATCAATGGGGTCGGGCTGGAGCACAGACGTCACAGAGATGTGGTGGACCTTTTCAGGAAGGCGGAGGACATTGTGGAACTGCAGGTTGTGAAAAAGCCAAAAGTGAGTGTTCTGGAAACTTCCTCTTTAGTTCTGTTTACTCCAGTCGTTACAGAAATGCATGAAAACAAACCAAATAAGTGATCAATTTAATATTATCAAAGGTCTTTTTCAAAAACATAAAATCCTACAGCAATTTTCCATCTGCTTTCTCAAAAGGTTTTATTTTGAAAAACCGTTTCTACCATCTCCATGTTTGTTTATTGGATGTTATCACAGATGTTCAAACAGACTTCTATGGTTTTAAGGCTCACAATTACATCAGGATCTTGGTCGAATCTTATTTTGGCGAGCCAACATCTCCTAGCTTCATTCTAACCTTTCTGAACAGAAGTGAGACGTTCAGAACTATTCTGGACCAGAACAAGTGATCACGCCCCCCCAAAGTTCTGGTCTCATCTCTGAGTAACGTAAACAAACACACATGTCCTCCTGATTATCTGTGGGATTAGACGGTTGAAAAACGCCAACTTTATCCAGAACATTCTCTGCAGTGAGGATTAGGAGTCCACACGTAAATACTGATGGTTTTATGATCAGAGACAGATTTCAATTCAATTCTCATTTTTAGTTCTGAAACTGAACAGATTTGGCCTTAACACACGATTTTACTCTTTTATTTTGAAACTAAACATAATTTTACTCTTTTATTTTGAAACTTTAGGCTATGATGGTCTGTGACCTTCTGTCCATAGTTTACTACAGATCCACTGATGAAATGATGATTTATTTTCATCTGAAAGGATTTAAAGGGTAACCAAACCCTAAATCTACTTTTGTTGGCTCTTCACATCTATAAATGGGGCTTTAAAAGTTCTGTCTGTTGGTTGTTGCCAATTTTTTGACAAAATAAAGTAAACTTGTTTATGAAACTATAGTCTAAAACTGCATGTGTGCTGCCATCTACAGGTTGAAACAAGTTGAATTTTGCGATTGGCCAACTGGTGTAAGTCTCAAAAGTGTGACATCACGATGCTCTGAGCTCTAGTATAAAAGCCCCGCCCATCTGTGATTCTGTTATGGTCGTTGTTAGCGTTAGCGTGGCTCGTAGCCAGGTGTGTTACCTTCAGTTGTCAAAAATCTACTGGCTTACACAACAGACAACCCACTCTACACATTGAAGACCCAGTATATGATCCGTAGCCCAACAGTCAATCATAGATCTAAGCCACACCTCCGCCACTCAGTCTGGCTCCACAAGCCCCGCCCTCTTTTTGGCATTATTCAAATATGAGCTGAGAATGGAATAAGCCTCCAACTACCCTGTTTGGTTACCCTTTAAAGTCATTTTGTGCTGGATGATGATGATGATGGTGATGGTGATGATGAAGGTGACTTCCTGTCTCAGTTTGTGGATGTTTTCTTTCTGACGTTGACCTCCAGCTCACCTGATTCTGGTCTCCTGTCTTACAGCCGACCCGTGACTCGCAGCCCCCTGAGGAGTGGGCACCGTCGGCCCTGCCCGTCTTCGGGTTTTTGCTGGCGCTCGCCGTTTGTGCGGCGCTTGTGGTCAGAAAGTTCCGCCCTTCCAACTGAGCCTGTGAAAACACTGAAAACGTAGCTAAGCGCCAAAGAAGAAGGACCGCCCTCTGAACCGTAGAGCTTTTCCCTCCTTTAGGTGGCGGTGCTGCCAATGAGTCTTTACCTGTTCTGTGATTAACTGTAGCTTCTGGATAGCTCCTCCCACTCGCCTTCCACAGATAAATGAGTGACATGTGGGGAGACGTATGTAAATATTCCAGCTGTGAAGCTGAGATCCGTTTAACCGCCGGACTCTTGTGGGAGGGGCCCAAACAGACGCGGCGTCCAGCTCCCTGTGATGCTCTGTAGCGACTCTGGACTCATCGCATCAGCACCAAACCCCCTCAGACTCTGGTTGCTGGATCTTCCTCAGACCTTCTGCTGGTTTCACTCTTCAGACCCATTCAGACCCAAACGGCGTTCCTGCTGATCAGAACTCTCCACCTGCCGGCTCTCCTCCAGCTCTCTCTGGACGGAGCGAGCTCGCTTCCTGTAAATATGTTCTCATGCTGCTCTGAAATCTTTCTGATGATTGAAGCGTTTGAGGTCCAGAAGCCAAATTCCCGTCAAATGTTTTTTCCTTTTGGGACCAAAGTGTTTTCCTGGTTTTAAGGTGGAACATTAAAGATCAGAGAACAGAGTCTGCCGGAACTTCGTGTGAAGGTGTTCATTGTGAAGAGGACCTGCATTTTTGAGCGGCTGAAATGTTTGCTTTTCAAAATAAAAGCACTGCTCTCTAATGAAAAACTTCCTTTGTGTCAAAAGACAATAAAAAACTTTGATTACAAATAAATGATTAGCAGTTCAAAGTGAAAGGGCTGTGGGTTTTTATTTCAGCAGTGTTTTTAATTAAGTGGTAGAAAAGGATTTTACGTTAACTCTATTTTATAATTCAGAGCTGCACACAGAGACCTTAAGTTTCCTCAGAGCATCATCAGCGCCGCTGTCTGATCTCTGCAGTCAGGAAGACACGTTTGGGCTTGTAGATCAGAGGAGAACCAAGAGGTTTTTATCCTTAAAGGAAATTATTTTCAAGCTAGATATATAGTATTACCTACTATAATGCTAGTGTGAATGCTTTTTGCTGAAGATGCTGAAGCAATTCACTTTAATTCCTGAATAATGTCCCGAAAGTGCTAAACGTTTTGATACCAAATGTGCATAATTTGCAGAAAGAATTTTGGGAAAATGGAAAAAATAGCTAAAAAATGTTAAAATGTGTCAAATGTATGAATACCAAAAGTAAAAGCATGAATGTCCTGAATGTTTCGATACCAAGATTGCATAAGTTGCAAAAGTGCATCAAGTTTTTGACGGATTTGATCGTCTTTTCCATTCATTTGAGGCTGAAAAATTGCATAAATCATAAAAACATAAAATATCCAAATAAAGTACGAGCCAGAAAATACATGGAAGAAGACATAAACTATAAAAAAAAATTAATAAATGGAAACAGGATCCTGCATTTTTATTATTTATAATTATGTTAAAAAGTTACGGTTTTAAAGTTTTAAAAATTGACATTCTGCAAGCTTTTGGGCTATTTTGGCATTAAGTTTTCTTAGGTTATTTGGGAGTTTAGCTAATATTTCAGCTACATGCTAGCTGTTTGGCAATTCTATGGGGTTTTTTTCATTTTTTTAGCCAATATTTTAGCAAACTGTCAGCTTAGGCATTTTCAGCTATCAGCACTAGCATCTTCATCTGCCAACATTACAGCATTCACACTAGCATTATTGCAGGTAACTTTATAGATCTAGTTTATAATGATGTTAAGTTACAGTGTTAGAGTTTTAGAAATGTAGTTTCAGAGTGTTCAATAAATGTTGATCCTGTTCGGCCCGTGACCTAAGGTGTGTTTTGGATTTTGGCCCCATGTGCGATTGAGTTTGACACTCCTGATATTGACAAACTTTTTTTTTTTTTTTTAATAAAATGAAAAAACTTGAAATAGTTCTTAATTTTCCTCATTTCACATCATTTCCTTTCAAAATAAAACTTCCTGTGTCACATAGGATCATCTCAATGCAGCAGATCATTAGATTTTCAATTTTCAGACAAAAAATTGTAAATCTAATCAACTAAATCAGAGGTAATTCAGTAATATATTTTTTACAAACTCTTAAAATCCTTGAATTTTTGTAAAAATAGAAAATCCGACACTAAAAAATCTGTCAAAAAGCTTCTGAAAGTGTTTGCAAATGATCAAGCTTACTTTACTGCTTACTTTTGAAAGTTTGATTTTCCTTTAACCAGAGAGCCACAATGAATGATTGTTCATTTTGTTGTTGTTTGTTTGTCCAAATATTTAATCAACGCTCTCAATAAACACATAGAATCTGGAAAACTTTACCTGAACAGTTCAGTACCAGGTGTTTTTCTCTGAGTTGTTTTGGCTTTCAAAGAAAATGTTTCACATTTGAGTTTTATTTTGAAAAGCCTGTTGGCTGATGTGACTTGTCACAATAAAACCGGATGTCTGTTTGACGTTGATTTTTAAAATATTTTTTCTTTTTCGCGTTAAGC
>NC_050533.1:1050601-1059550 GCF_002922805.2 Oryzias melastigma | reverse complement strand
CAGGCTGCCTGAGGGGTGGGGGGGTTCGGCGGAGCCGGGCCGGCAGAAACAGCGGCGGCCGGGGATGCTGCCGGAG
The DNA here is from genome assembly GCF_002922805.2 of Oryzias melastigma. Taxonomy (NCBI): domain Eukaryota; kingdom Metazoa; phylum Chordata; class Actinopteri; order Beloniformes; family Adrianichthyidae; genus Oryzias; species Oryzias melastigma. The sequence goes on along the minus strand of NC_050533.1, from coordinate 1,059,474 downwards.
GCGCCGACCGCCATCTGCGTGTAACCGCCATGGACCCGGGGGCCGCCCCCGCAGCCGCTCCATCATCCCCCGCGCGCGCGCGCCCCCTCCACCTCGGACTGCGGGCCCGGATGTGATGCTCCCGCCGCTCCCGCACAGACGAAGCCCGCCGAGGTCAGAGCAGCATCCCGCTCCGTCCGCGGCCTCCTCCTGAGCACCTCCTCTGAGTGGGAGGAGCTTAGCCCGCAGGTGTGGACCCCCCCAGCTCAGGTTGAAGCCATGGCCAATGAACCCGTCATCCTCAACGTGTATGACATGGTGAGTTCCTGCACTTCCGGTTTCCATATGCAGTTCAGCTTTCAGTCATTTTGGGAGCAGAAGAGCCCAAACTCTCAGCTTCTGTTTGTCCTCGTGAAGGTTTGTCTCCATGGCAACCAACATGTTTCTGCCATCTCCGAGGAGGATGCTCCAGTGTCCATGCTCTCAGCTCCAGAAAGGATTTCAGCAACCATGAGTTTCTTTTGTCACGTGTTTGCTTTAGCCCCGCCCCTTTATAAGGATGTTTGATCATTTCTCAAAGATCCAAGAAATCTGGAAAAAATATAATTTGTTCTGGATTATTGGATGTTATCGTCCTTCATGTCCATGAAGTTTGAAAACATTCAGTGGATTCATCACGATTTGAGGAGGGGCGTTCCTTCAATGTTATCAGCAACAGAGCAAAAAAGGTTATATTTTTTATTTTGATTTTTTTTACAACAAAAAGATTTTAAAGTTAAATTAGTGAGGGGGGAGATTTTTGCCAAATTTCTAGAATTTTGAACATCGCCACGATTAGTTGATTAGTCACGACTGTTGACTATTAAAATAGTCAAAGACTAATTGTTGGTTTTTTAATCTCCAAACTACAGTTCACGCTTTCTAATGTCTTCAACACACATGCAACAGTGCTAACCCGGGTCGTAGTGATGTCACAGGAAGTTCTAGAAAGACTCAGTCGCCATAGCAACATGCCTACGGAGCTTGAAAGTAGGAAATATAAAATACAATATCTGGTTAAAGGGTCACCAAACAGGACAGTGGACTCGATTTTCAGCCCAGATTTGGAAAAAAAAAGTTTTTGACTATAATTTCAGCAATTAAACAAGTTTGTTTTAATGCGTCAACAATTTGGCAACAGACGGCACTTTTAAAGCCCTATTCATAGAGGTCAGCAGACAAAAAGAGTTGATTTAGAGTTTGGTTACCCTTTAATATGTGCATTTTACATCCACTTTACGCATGTTTTGATTCGCTGACTATTTAAAAAAAATAATCGATGATTAATCGACTGTTAAAATAATCATTTGTTGCAGCCCGTCCAGAACATAAATGACCCACTCTGATAAAAACATGTTCTTGTAGCGTTTTCTGATGATAATGAACATTTAAGCCTCATTTCCACTGAGCTTTACTGTCTGGTCCAATCCATTTTAAGCGTTTCCATGGCAACGTCGACCCACAAACAGGACCGACCCGTTCCTCTCAGGAACCCCATCCATTGTGGGTCCATTGATGGTTGGAGTGGAGCTGCTGTAGCCAACCTTTGATTGGCAGAAAGTGATGATGACATCAGAAAGCGCCACCAAAGCGGTTTAAGGTTTATGTGGTTTCCTTTGTTCTCTTTAGCTTTGTTATCATTGAGCGGTCCGGTAAGGAACAGTACGGTCCAGACCAGTTCATTCCTGTTAGCGTTTTGTTTTCATGGCGCACGCGTGGTGCAGACCGCTAGCGTGTCATTGCAGTGTGACGACTAGCAAAACGACAGTGATGGAGGTCATCCAGCGGCTCGTCTGTTTCTTGATTTACTTTTTGTACATGGTGTAGAACAGAAATTTAATGTTATTTGAAAGAAGAACACCGCCGTAGAGAGGAAAACGGAAACGCTTGCTTAGCGCTATACTGGTGCTTTCTAATGTCATCATCCCTTTCTGCCAATCAGCAGGTGGCAATAGCGGCTCCGCCCCAACCAACCTGTTCTATTTTTCTATGGACCCACAACGGATGGGGGTCGGCTGTTTAATGGGTCCATTTTACAGTGGAAATTTCAAAATACCGTACCGTACCGTACCAGACCGTACCGTACCGTACCGGTCTGCTCAGTGGAAATGAGGCTTTTGGTCACGAGTTTATATTGAAAATGCCTGCAGACAATAGCAAGACCTGGATCTGTAAGCGTTCCTCGCCATCCTTGGCGATGGTGTGATACAGGGTGAGCTAACAGTCTATGCTAGCGGCCTATGCTAGCGGCCTATGCTAGCGTTCTATGCTAGCGTTCTATGCTAGCGTTCTACTCCACGCATGCGTAATGAAGAAAAAACGCTTAGAGGAAAATTAAGATTAAACTCACATTTCTGAGTTTTTCTTTATTCAAATTGTGAACTGGTAGCAGACAAAAAAGTTATGTTTGAAAAATATTGTATTTGTGATGCAGAAAATACGCTGGGCGGGGCCACAAGCTTCCTGCTCCGCCCCATTCTGAGACAAATAGAGCGGGAACCAAACTGTATGGCTGGATAGCTCTGTGTTGCTGCCATTTTTATTTTTTTTTCACCAGTAATGTTAGCAGGAGAGAGTGTAAACAGAGAGCTCTCAGCAACATGAAGGGGGCGGGGTAGATCCAAAACAATGGCCCCGCCCACATTTCAGAGGTGAATTTCTAATGGAATCTGTCTCTGAGGACCGGTACAGGAAGTGCTTCCTGCTCCGCCTTCAGACTCCATGACTCCTCTGGTCAGAGCTGTGCTGACAGACGCACACGAACGCATCGTCTCAGGTCCACTTCAAGCTCTCAGTTATATTTACTGGGATTTTATCTTCTTTTATGTGCTATTGTACATGTACCAAAGAGTTTTCTTCTTTGTATATTTTGTATTTATCTTATTGAGATGGAGATATGCAGCTACTACAACCTGATTTCCCTACAGGATTAATAAAGTTAATCTTAATGAAGTCCTGCTGCTCTGCAGAAACTATGTCCTACAACAGGCGTCTGCAACCTGAGCCACATTTGGCTCTTTGACCCCTCCTTTGTGGCTCTCTGATTTAAAAAAAAATAACGTTTTTAATTTTAAATAGTAACTAAAGTAAAAAAATAAGTAGTAAAGTGAAAAGAGTCAACTTTATTCTCTCCGCTCACAAACAGCTGAAGAACAGAGTCACAAAGTGATCCATCAAAGCGGTTCATCATTTAACAGTCGAACTTTAACGTTTTTACAGATTTGTTTATCGCTGTGAACCACAAAAGAAAAAAACTAAATCTGAGTCAGCAAGCACAACCAAAATTTATATTTAAGGGTTTTTAGGATAAGTTTCTATTTATGAACAATTTGAAGTATTTTAGGTCCCCCCCCCCCCTTAACCCTCCAACTGCCTGCTCAACCAGATGGTGGGGCACATTTAGAAAACACATTTTTAAAAATAAAATAAAATAAAAAATTGTGTGTATTACTCCCCAAGGTACGGAGGCCCCAAAGGGACAGTGAAAAAAATGAGGATAAAAAAAATTGAAGTAAGAATATATATTTTTTCTGGTTATTAACTGGTGTGCACTAGATAGTAACCAGAAAAAAAAGTTTTTACCTCAATTTTTAGAAAAAAAAACGTGTTTTCAGTTACTATCTGGGGATCGCACCAGTTACTAACAAGAACATTCTTCATTTCTAAAAATTGAAGTTAATAAAAAAAAATCTGCGTAGTAAGATAGTAACTTTTACAGAACCCTTATGTATTTATAAAAAGGAGAAAACAACAAAGAAGTTTCACTTCTATTTTTTTTTTATTTTGATAACGCTTTAGGAGGAGTAAGCAACAAGAAAAAAACTTTTTTAAATGATTTTTTAATGGTTAAAGGTTTATGGTCAAAGACATACAGTAAGGGTCACTGAATTAGCTCGGATTTAATTTTGGTTTGCTAGATTTCTGCATTTCTGCAGAGATGTACAACAAACTGACAAATAAGATGTTTTTTATTCATCATATTATCCTATTTTTGCTGCATTGAGATGAACTTATGTGACGCAGAAAGTCTTTAATTTTGAAAGGCAGTCATTAGAACCTTTGTCAAAAGTTACGTCATATTTTGAAAATGTTATTTTTATTCATGTTTTTTGAGCTAAAGTTCATTTAATGTGTCGTAATAGTTGTGGTTTGTGAGAAAGAAACCCAAACGGTTCTTTAGGTGCGTTCGGTTCCAGACTCCTGTCCTTGAAAAGAACAGATTCCTAGATTTAGTCTAAAAACTTATCAGGAACCAGAAAACAGATCAGAAGACGATCAGTGTGGAACTTCATCTTCATCCACGTTTGACACAAAACCGTCTGGATTTAACACGAGAACCTGACATTTTATAAGAGATGTTTTGACTCCTAAAACACGAGGAACAGGATGGCGTTCGGAGTCTTCCTGCGCTGTGGGCGTGGTTACACTTCTATCAGTGAGGACCGCATGTTCATCAGCACACAGCTCAGCATCTCCACCATCCAGCCGCTGACTCCTGTTTATGGAGAAAAGTGCCGACCGAGCAAAAAGCTGACTCAGCTGTTATTGACGGAGACGCTTTCACCACGGAGATTCATAAATAAAGAATTATGTTATTGATTACAAAATAAAACGTATTTTTACCCAAACATTGGCCCTTTCAGCCGCATTCTCTGCACATTCACAGAGCGACGGCTATAATCACAGAGGGATTATGGATTATTATAGATACGTGACATAATTCCTTCTATCAGGGATCAAAAACACGGAGCTCGTCTTCATCTTCCTCAGATTAACTCGCTGAGATGCTTTCATTCACGGCCAGGAAGTGCGTTTTATTATTCATGGCGACAGCTGGGGCCGCCTTTTCCTCGACTGTTGAAGAAAGTGTCTGTGTCAGTGGGCGGAGCCACGCTGCTGTTTTTCCACGTTTCATCTCCTGTCTGCAGTTTAGGGTCGGTCCAGTCTGAAGTGACGAATCATTTGAGTGATCACAAAAACCACATCAAGAGTTTAAGAGGATATTCTGGAACGTGAAAGAGAACAAAGATCATCTGACCTTCATATTTGGTTGACAAAGACAGAGTCAGTGTATCGTTGCCCATTTAAAGACTAGAGGTATATTAATTATAAAAACACAACTTTATAGGAAGTATTAAAAAATAGATCATCACATTAGTGACTTTTAGCCCAACAACCATCTGTGCAGACCTCTGACTGTATATAAGAGCTGGACTGAGAGTGACGTCATCCATAGAAAACGGTTCATTTCTGCCTCCAACAACGTGAAGTCGATTCAGTCGCCATTTATCTTCACTACGGACGCCGCCATGTTGGAGCCAGACGTCGTCAGTTAGCAGTGATTGGTCCAGTAGGCGTGTTTGAGATGAACCAGCGCCTCGCCGGGAAAGACGCCGGCGAGCACGGAGCTGCGGCGAGACTGAACAAAAACAGGAGTTATTAGATTATCAGTAGGAAAAATAACATTATTATTTGTAACAAGTAAAATAATTTCTAACAAAGTATTTTAATCAATTTATTTTGTTTTATACATACACATTTTTTCTCCATTTTTTCTGTCTTTGTTAGTTTGTTGTATTGTTTGTTAAATAAAAATTTTAATTAACGCAAAGATAAAGTAACCTGAGTCATGTTGATTTTCATCAGTGATTCACTTATTGCAGAAATAGTAATAAAACACACAGATATTCTTCATTTAGCGCCAACCGTTTCTGGTCAGAATTAAAAGACGGTCTAATTAAAAGAACTGTGAGGACGCTGTTTCCCACAATGCATTGTTTTGTAGTCATCCAAGCGGCTCAGTCCCAAATCTCCATCTGCACTCGTCTTGGTAGGCACGTTGGACCCGCCCCTTTCTGGCAATATTTTTATGATGATTTACATGTGACATCAGAGCAAAAATGACCCATCTGATTGGTCATTTTATATCTTGACCTACAGAAAAAAATGAGAAAAGAGGATTATCAAGAAGATATTGAAACGATTCAGAGTAAAAAGGTTATTCTGACCTACAGCAACTTATTTCTATGGGATTTTGGCTTCTTGGAACCACTTCCTGTTTGGAATGTCAGGGTGGGTGGGGTCATGCAGTCCAGTCCTCTATATACAGCCATCTGTAGATTTTTTCATAGCGCAGAAATTAATAATAATATTGAGTGGCGTTCCCCTTGGCTCTATCCCGGAGCCCGCACTTCTTTTTTATTCACGTTTTTATTCATTTGTGCAATATATTTATTTAAAAAATGTTTTGACTGACATATAGTTTTGTATTTTTACCAAACCCAGTTCTGAACTCTGTTTCCCTCATTACAGATTACAAATACTCCCTTTGAAATAATTTGACAGTATCACATTTCTGTTATTTTAGGAGTTCTGTTGTCCTTAGTTGAGATTTTTATGTTCATATTTGTAGAAACCCTGCAGTTCATTCCGCTCTCTTCCATCTCTGAAACATGAACCATGTTGGACCATCTGTTGCAGCCTGTGGAACTGCTATTCTGGTCCTCGCTCTGCTGACAGAACATCCTGACTCCTGTCTCCACCCTGTGACTCATCCGTCCTCTGTGACCCTCAGCAGGCGTCCTCCTCAGAACCTCCTCAGAACCTCCTCAGAACCTCCTCAGAACCTCCTCTATTCATTACCCTAAAGAATCCTCCCTCTGTTTATGTTTTATTCCTAAATGTAATGATCAGTTAATGTTAGCTTCTGCAGTCAGGAGCCGTCGGCCGTCAGATTATCATGTCTCTGGTGCGATCTTCTTTCCTTTTTCCAGAACTGTTTGAATTCTGACCTGCTGAAGGATGTTCCAGCAGAAGTGTCTCTTCATCAAACAGATTCAGGTCCAGATTCTCCAGGTGGACCTGCAGCTGTTAGAGTTCAGGGTTTTGTATTTTAGAATCTGTGGTTCTATCAAACTCGCTCACACCGAGGCTAAAATCCAAAACACACCTGAGGTCGTGGGACGAACAGGATAAACATTTATAGAACACTCTAAAACTTAAAAACGTAATACCAAATTAACCTAAAAAATAGATTAATAAATAAACTAAAAACTTAGGTTAGCCAAAACAGCTAGCATGTAAATAGTAGCCTAACTCCAAAACAGTCTAAAAAACTTTTATAAAAAAAACCCTAAATTAACCCAAAACAGTATGTAGCTGAAATATTAGCTAAACTCCAAAAAATCTTAGTAAATGTCAAAATAGTCCAAAAAGCTGCAGAATGACAATGTTTCAGACTTTAAAACTGTAACTTTTAACATAATTCTGAATAATAAAAATGCAGGAATATTATCCCAGAATAAATCAACTTAACATAAAAATATATTTTGTCCAAATTATACAAGTTAGAAATAAACCCAAGATAACATCGGGTCATTAATAACCATAAATAAAATGATCTGGAGGGCCGGATAGAATTACCTGGAGGGCCGGATCCGGCCCCCGGGCCGTGACTTTGACACGTGTTTTATCAGTTATAATTATTATAATTATTATTATTAATTACACACTCCCACCTCCATGCCTGACTGAGAGTCTCTGAGTCCAGAAAGTTCCTCTGGTGTCGGATCAGAACCTCAGTCCAGAAGTTTAGTGGATCCTCCAGATCTGGGTTCTGGTTCCTCAGCAGTGTCTCTCATGGATCCGTGTCGGATCATGACCTCTGACCTGAACAGTCCAGTGACCTCTGACCTTCTTTCCGTCTTTGTTCTTGGACTCATATTTTCTTAGTTTGTGGTGTTTTTGTAGGAAATTAAAGCGTTTTTAATATTTTACGTTGTCGGTCTTCTGAAGCGGTAAATGCTGCAGCTGCGTGTTTCTCTGATGCTGAAACGTCGGCGGCGCTCTGAAATCTGGTGAATCTGCAGATGTTCTGTGTTGGTGTGACGGATGAGAGCCGCTCTGCTTCTGCTGCACAGCCTCACCCCTCTCCTCCTTCTCCTCCTTCTCCTCCTCCTCCTCCTTTCCTCCTTCTCCTCCTCTCCTCCTCTCCTCCTTCTCCTGCTTCTCCTCCTTCTCCTCCCTCTCCTCCTTCTTCTCCTTCTCCTCCTCCTCCTCCTCTCCTCCTTCTCCTCCTTCTCCTCTCCCCCTGCAGTACTGGATCAATGAGTACACCTCCAACCTGGGCATCGGCGTTTTCCACTCAGGCATCGAGATCTACGGCAGAGGTGAGGCGTCTGCGGCCTCGAGCGTCTTGGTAGCAGCGTGATCTGCGTTCTGCCTTCATGTGAGGTTTGAAAATAGAAATGCAATCCAGACTGAAACTGGATGAGCGGGAACCACGGAGAGAGCGAGCAGAACTGCACGCTCATGTGGTTTTCCTGCAGCCGGCGCCACAGCCGGCCTAATGACTTAATCACAGCCCCTCAGAGATCCAGCCATCACAGTGATTACAGTCCGTCTGACTGAGCTCTCCTCTGTTCTCTGTCAGAGTTCGCGTACGGCGGACACCCTTACCCCTTCAGCGGCATCTTTGAAATCAACCCCGGAAACGCCGCCGAGCTGGGAGAGACTTTCAAGTTCAAGTGAGTCCCTGCAGGTGTGCAGCGATGCTGAGGAGACGCGTTCTGACGGAGCTCTGCTTCTGCAGGGAGGCCATCGTGTTGGGCACCACCGACTTCGCCGAGGAGGACATGGACAAGATCATGGAGGAGCTCGGGAAGGAGTTCAAGGGGAACGCCTACCACCTGATGCACAAAAACTGCAACCACTTCTCGTCCTCGCTGTCTGAGGTCAGTGCCACGCCCTCTTTACCAAACAGGAGTGAAAACGTCCTTAAGGTTTCTGCAACAGAGATCAACAGAATCGGAAAACTGGAACATTTAGATCATCTGGAACAAGAAAAGGAACAAAAA
>NC_050533.1:1006416-1050552 GCF_002922805.2 Oryzias melastigma | reverse complement strand
TGATCAATTAATACGTATAAAAACAACAACCCTGGACTTGGCTCTGCTGTGAAGAAACAGTATTTTGAGGATCTATTCATCCCAGGAGCAGCTCAGCCACAGGGACATCACCACAGTGCCCCCCCCCCAACAGGGACAGCAGTGGGGCCCACTCCACAAGCTGCAAAGTCAGACCCCAACCGCCCCCGAAAGGGCGACAACCAGGGCAACGTCCCCAGACTGAACCGGTAACCCTGACATGAAGACTCCCCAAAGGGAAAGACTGGGGAATAAAACCTTCTAAGAAACATAATAAAATGTCATAAATAAAATGTATGTGAAAACATAAAGGAAAATATCATTAAATGCACAAAATAAAATGAGATACTGATATAAAATATATAAATATATATATATATATATATATATATATACTAAAAATTCATAAACAATACATCAAAAAATATCATTTAAGACTATCTAAAAGCCATGATAAAAAAAGATGCTGGGATAGGCTCCAGCAACCCAGGGACCCCAAAAGAGATTTGGGGAGTAGAAGACGGGTGGAAAAATAACACCCGAACCTGCCTGGTTCTGAGCACAAATCTAGTTTAATCTAGCGTCCAATTTATTATTTTTTAAACCTTTATTTAACCAGATGAGCTATTATGTTCTTATTTATAATAACGACCTGGATAGTGGAGAAATACGAAGGAAGATTAAAAAACATCACAATATACACAACAATTTACATCCAGAAGAACTATTCAGTTAAAAATATCATGAATAGATCAAAACATTTAGTTAGAACATGTCGTGACTCAGTCTGTGCATAAATAAAAGTTTTTTAAAAGCTTACAAAGGTGCTTAATTTTAGTACTTTCATCAAATTTGATCTTTTTTATAGTATATTATTTTGTTTTATTTGTTGGCTGTTAATTGCTGCTATCTAGAATTAACAGAAAAAAAGTCAAATTAATTTAAAAGAACCCCAAAAAATAGTTCCTGGGTTCTCCAGGGTTTAAATACGTAATGTATCACCAATGAGACATTTCAGACTTTTACCCAACATTTAGACCGGATCGCCCTTTTGACCTTCTGAAGAAATCTCATCACTGAGAAACACAAACTGTTTAAAGCAGAAAATCTTCATGTTTCATCTAAAGAAGCAGAAGAAGATGGTAAGAAGGTCAGAGGTCACTGGGCTCCGTTCAGGTCAGAGGTCATGATCCAACAGTCAGAAAGAGACTTTTGGACAAACATGGATCCATTAAAAAAAACACCCAGATCTGGATGATCCACCAAACTTCTAATGTTCCATTGACTGTATATGAGAACTGGACTGAGGTTGCCATAGAAATGCTGACTCGGGCCGACTCGGACCAATCACAGCTCACTGACGACATCTGACTCCAACATGGGGAAAAAACAAGAGGACCAGGTTGTAGAGAACAACATGACCCCAAGATGGCGCCGGAACATCATTAGCAGGACGTTCTGACCGAAGTTCGGACAAAGTTCACGCTCTTCCCCTAGAACAGAGGTCTGCAGCCCGCGGCTCCGGAGCCACATGTGGCTCTTTGGGTTTAAAAAACATTTTAACTTGAAAAAGTGACATATTTTAGGTTTATCTCAAAGGTTTATTGAGCAAAAAAAATCCTTGACAATCTGTTGAAGGACAGTATGTATCGCTCCACCAGGATCCTGACTACATTACCCATAATGCTCCAACAGTCCATCCATCCAGCAGTTTGGCTTCATAGTTTACATTTTGAGGGATGTTTGAGTGCCGTTTACCACAGAAGATCAGTCTGAAGTCAGTACTCAACCAGCATTGAGGGAGCACTTTCTATTTTTGAATAAAAAAAATCAAGGATAATAATTGTGAAAAACATGATAAGAGGCACTTTATTAATTCTGGTAAATGTATTTTTCACTTATATTTATGAATTTCTGTTTGAGATGCACAACAAACTGTGATTTTGTGAGTTTACTTTTCATCACTACTGACATTTCACATTTCATTTCCCCATAATAGCATCGATGCTATAAATCCGTGTCTTCTATTTCAAAGGGGAAATAAGACTTTGTGGCTCCGACTGGGAAACCCTCCAGAATGACTCTTTAACTTTAGCATGGTGGTGGAAGTGTGATGGTGTGTGAAAGGTTCGTCCTCCACTTTCCCTCCACAGTTGGTTCATTCCTGCTAGTGAAGCTCTGATCCATGACAGACACCCAGATCTGGATGATCCACCAAACTTCTGGGCTAAACTTCTAATGTTACATTGACTGTATATAAGAACTGGACTGAGACGTTCCAAACAGGAAGTGGCTCCAAGAAGCAAAAATCTCATAGACTTCTATAGAGAAATGAACAGCTGGAACATTTTTTTAATAAATATATTTCAAAATGACACAAATTAATTAACAAAGAAGTATAGAGGCTCCAGGATAGAGCCAAGGGGAACCCCACTTTAGATGACTTTCTGTGCAAGATAAAAATATACAGATGACTGTATATGAGGACTGGACTGAAAGACAATCCGCCCCCACACACACACCCCACCCCCCAGTATAAGACTCCAGACTTTCAGGGACGTTTCAGCTCAGAGCTCGCCGTCTTGGAATCCACTGATCCGGGTTTTTGTTTGGATGCTGTTGTGGGGGGAGGGGTATCCGTCTGGTATCTGTCGTGGGTTTGGTCGGGTCAGGCTGAGTTCTGACTCCTCCCCTCGTGTGTCCTTCCTCCTCAGCTGCTGTGCGGGCGGGAGATCCCGCGCTGGGTCAACCGGCTGGCGTACTTCAGCTCCTGCATCCCGTTCCTGCAGAGCTGCCTCCCGAAGGAGTGGCTGACCCCCGCCGCCCTGCAGAGCCACATCAGCCTGGGGCTCCACAAGGAGGAGCAGAACGAGTCCAGTGACGACGACCCCTCCTCGCCGTCCGGCGCCGCTGCCGCCAGCTCAGGCTGCCGCCACACCAGGGTGTGACCCCCTCCGTGACCCGCCTGACCTGTCCGGCCTCTGAGGAGAGAGGCAGGAAGCTGGAGCTCCTCCTCCTCCAGAATCTTCTGGTTTGGAGGACGGCGGGATGATGGGACTCGACTCTCGCAGATTTGAAGTTGAAAACCTCCGCCAGCCTTGTTCCCGCCTTCGACGCTGCTCCCGTGGGGTTTCCAGGAAACTGTTGACTCAGACGTTTCCTGTCAGGTGACCTCTTTGTGGCCTTCAGTTCACACTTTTTTGTTTAGGGGCGGAGTCAAATCAATCACTTCTCTCTAAGACGCGTTCGACCTCGTCCGTGAGGATCTTCAGACTGAACCAGAAATCCAGTTGCTGCTCCGACGGAGGCTGACTGTCATGAACGCCAACCGTCACGCCGACCGTCACCCTGACTGTCATGAACGCCGACCGTCATGAACGCCAACCGTCACGCCGACCGTCACCCCGACTGTCATGAACGCCGACCATCACCCCGACCGTCACGCCGACCGTCACCCTGACTGTCATGGACGCCAACCGTCTGCAGGAGCTTTTCCGTGTTTGTGGAGGATCTTCAGTCCGTGCAGCAGAAGCAGCAGCTCCAGGACGTCCCTGAAAAATCCCATTTGTGTTTTTCGAAAGCCATATGTGGCGCGTCACAGGAGCAGCTCCTCGCTGAGACGAAATCCTCCTTAAAATTCTTCTTTCTGCTGAAATTTCCACTAAAAAACATCACATTTTCAGACTGACTCTGAGCTCAGAGACGTGTGGCGTTCAGGTGCATTGATGTGGGGTTTCCTCCTCCGTCCTCCTGCAGGTCGGCGGCTTCATCCTCGGATCTATCTAAAGCTCCGCCCCCAAAAACGCAGGATGTTCGTCTTTAAAACGCTCAGGACTAAACCAGGCAGCTGTGCTTCAGACGCCGGTCACCGCCGACCTCCACCATCAGCTGAGGAGGTTCTTCTGGACCTCTGTGGTCACATGACACAAACAAAACCTGGATTCTGGAGGAAACATCTTGTCTTCAGACTCACTGCTGCTGAAGAAACGCAAACATCTGAGAGGAAATCTCAGAAAGGTTTTGGGGTCCATCTGCTCTCCTGAAGCTGCTCCTCCAAACCTGTCATGATCGATAACCGCTGTAACTCCTTCATGAGTGGACGGAGACCTTTACCCTAAACCGAACTTGATTTTTACATTCAGAAATGTTCGTTTTTAACAGTTTTATGGGATGAAAATCAGGATCAGATGAATCCTTTAACCCCTGAAGCGTTGCCGTGACGAAGGCCCGATCCACGGTCTGGGTGAGGCTCTGATGGACCACGAGCAGCAGGATTCTGAAAGGTGAACATTTGTTCTAACATCGTTTTATGGTATAGAAATAGTTATATCGGTGTAACCCTAAAAGAAAACTGGTTTGTTTTCTTAAATGAGCAGATTCTGGTGAAGCTGAACGATTCGGGAACTTTGTGTTTCTGGAGTTTTCATAAAGACTGGATGATTTGGAGTCTGTGGAGTTATCAGACGGTGGACGGACAAGTGGTGCTGATGTGACTAAAGGAAGCATGTAAACAGGAAAAGGGGCCTCATGACGTCTCCAGAGGAAACATGAGTGCAGAATGCATGTGTAGATGTTAGGAAGGATTCCTCTGATATGAAGACTAAAACAGAACCCTATAACGCTTTATTAATGTATCAAGTTGACCCAAAACTCAGTCTGATGGAGGCGTTTCTGCTGCTAAAGCAGAGAAAAATGTCTCAAACTTTAAAACAATCGCAGGTCTTTGGTTGTTCCCGTCCTTCTCTTGGTTTGTTTTTCCTCACCAGCTTCTCTAAAATGTGACGTTTAATTCTAAAGCATCTCATCTGAACTCCAGTCTTGATGAGTCTTTTCAGGTTTGATCTAAATCCAGAATTGAAAGGATTCTGGAAACAGTTCTCGGTTCTAGTGCAGGTTTCGTTATCTGAGTGAGATCTGCTTCAAACGTCTGAAGTTGAACTGATGCACAGAAGAGAAGCTGAAACCTCGTCGTTTATTGATTTCTGGAGCTGGCTTTCATCAGTCAGTGACGGTTTGACGAGCAGGAAGCGGCTGCCGTCAGGCCTCTCCTGGTTTAATCCTCTCCAAACGCTGCTGTGCTGATGATAGACGTCCACTTTTCACAGGGTCATGTGACTTCCTGCTCTGAAATCCTGCAGTTGAGCAAATGAGATCATCACTTCAGTCTTCATGTCATTGGATCTCTAAACATAAATCAGTTTTAAAGACATTTGGAGTCGAAGGGGCTGAAAAGTGTTGAGTTTTACGGCTCAACAAACTCAACTGATTCCAGACAGGAAACAGGTTTTCTATTGTTCTGTGAAAACTCAACATTGTATTCAATTTCTTTCCTAACCTACAAGCATTTGAAGAATGATTGTAGAATAAAAATAAAGAGATGGACCCGATCAGTGTCTTTGCTTTGTTTTATTGAATAAAGAAATGTTATGGTTTGTTTTATCAAAATGATGCAGGATTTCTTAAGTCAAAAATGTATGTTGAGCTTGAAAGAAAGTGTTTGTATTTAAACCTTCAGATATTATGGGGAAACATGACCTTAACCTTTGATTTTTATCAAGGACACCACCTTATAGGAATGAGTTTTAGCGCTCTTAACTTTTCCAAATTGCTCCTGTTGGACTGGATTCACTCCACAGCCTAAAGCCAGTTTGACTCCGAGACAAACTCACATAAAATGTAATGTCTGTGCAAAACAAAACACTTTTTCCAGGGTGATCTTGACAACTTAGTTGAAAGAAAACCTATTTTATATTGAATCTTTATTTACATTAAACTTTATTGGTTAAAAATCTGCCCGTAGTTTATCTCAGTAATAATTTATAGCTACCATAAGGTTGAGGGTGTGGCAAAAGTGAAGAAAAATTACTGACTTTCATTAAATTTGGCAACACATGAATAATGTTGAAAGTTTATAACCTGCCCTTTTTTAATGAAATGTAGTCATTTCAGTCATTGACGTAAAGTCTGTCCACCTCTTCAGGAGTGGATAAAGACACTGATAAGTATGGACTGCAGAGGAGAGGAGGCCTATTTACAGAGTAAGAAGAGTACGAAAGGAATGCTGCCTTCACGAGCTCGTAAAACTCCGAACTTTTAACTACTTTTATTTTTTCTGCTTTAAATGGAATCAATCGATTTAGTTTGTTACTCTAGTCCTTCATCCCAAATTTATCTGCCTTTTCAAAAAAATACAGTTATTTAAACTATAGAATCAAAATAAATAATTACGTTTTTTAAATTTAATATAACAGCAGTGATGTGTATCTTGTTCCTAAACACACGTTCTACATTTACTTATTTAAATTGAATTTGTATGTTTTTTTAATTAATAGAATTTTTGCAAAACAATATTGACAGACTTGTCAAAATGAAAAGTACATCTAATGACAGTTTTAAAGATATAGCTAGTAACTCCGAGGAACTTGAATGCAACATGATTTATACATCTGCGCAGATCTGGGTTGCCAGATAAGTTAAACACTTTCTTTTCCATTCTTCCACGATTTGATTTTTTTATATCGATTGTTTCCTGAATAACGTTTATATTTTATTAGGATCATATATTAGAGTTTCTTTTCTAACATTATATTTTCAAATATATATAATTTCAATCGAGGATAGAATTACTATACTGGTTCATTATCTGGCAACCTCGCCGCTGCTCAAAACAGCAACGGGGTTTCCTAGTTCCTGCTCCAGCACTTCAGTCGCCATTTTCTCTCAGCCAGAGGTTGACCTACTTTCAGTCGCTGCTTAAAAACAACTTAAAAGCAAGACGCACCCACAACGGAGCAATCATTGGTAAGCAAATATAAAAAATATAAGACGTAGATGTAGAAATCACCGCGTTTTATTGGAAGTTATGTGAAGTTTTAATGCTAAAAAGCTTCTGCTAACCAACGACCTCGAGGAAACACGTTGACGCAGAAAAACTACAAAAATATAGATTTGGAAAGAGAACTCTAATAAAGTTTACTTATGTCGACAGAAATGGTTCCTTACATCGGTTAGTTTTAGTCACCTTTTTTAACCGTATTGATTGTAGTTGGTAGGATTGCGTCACAGATTTAAAGAGGTTTTCACTGGCAGGTCTGAAGGACGGCACGCGACCACTAGGCCCCAAAAAACGGGTTCATGTAGAGCGCGTGCCCACGGTTTCCACGTAAAAATACACGTTTAAAAAGTAATAACACATTAGAAACGTTTTCAGTTTTAATACATTGCTTGAACTTTGTGCGTTTAAATACTTTATTTGAAGTCAAAGTTTGATTTACGTTTCGTGTTTTGTCGTTTTTTCAATGTTAAAAGACACTAATTAAAATGACGATTTGAGGCTCTTGGCGTGTTTCTAATCTCATGATATTAAAACATTAAGCTTAAGATTGTGTTTCAAATCGTCGTAAATCTGAATCAAAAATGGCGTTTGAACAGGCCTGTAGCAGTGACGTAGGAGCTACAGTGGGGGAGGGGATGCCCCCTCCCCCACTTGCAGACAGATGAATCCAATACATGTCTATGTTTTCCTCGTCTGAGCTGGAATCTGGACCAAAACTGTAAGATTGGAGGTGCTATATTTGTTGTGAGGGGCTGTAAGATGGCGGTACAGCGTGTAAACAGATGGTTGATGAGAAATTTGGAACGGGTTTACCCTGCACACCACTCTGTAGAAACTATGTCCTAGAAAACTGCCTTTCTAGAAACACAGTAATCATTATTTAAAAACTACTGGGAACGCTTTGAAAATGGATCAGTTGATCAGAAAGGATTTTTCATGACTTCTAAAGAGATGTAAATGTAAACGAGTGCCTCCTTTAGGCTTTAACCTCCATCCTCCCAACAGATACCATGAGTGGAAGCCGTGTCTTCATCGGGCGCCTGAGCCCTCAGGCCCGAGAGAGAGACGTGGAGAAGTTCTTTAAGGGTTACGGAAGAATCCGTGAGATCAACCTGAAGAACGGATTCGGCTTTGTGGTTCGTATGGAAGCTGCTGCACAGATTTCTTACTTTCTTCTTCAGATCTTCTAAAAATGACTATCACTCCTCGCAGGAATTTGATGATCACAGAGACGCAGACGATGCAGTTTATGAACTAAATGGCAAAGAGCTGTTGAGTGAAAGGTAATCCTCGGTTCCCTCTTTCAATCATTTTCCAAAGATAAGATAAAGCTTTATTGATCCTCGGGAACACAGTGCAACAAGTCAGAAACCTCAAAGGGACATCATGCTATTTACTAACAGTTCATTCTGGTATTTACCTGCTTTTTGTCAGAGTTACTATTGAACACGCCCGCTCCAGGAGAGGAAGAGGGGGCGGACCCCCAGGTATGGGACGTTTCGGGGGATATCGACAGTCCCGTAACACTGGATCCAGGTACATCAGGTTCAAACAGCTCTGTGAGACTAAAAAATACAATTGTTTGTGTCAGAACAGCAACTATTACAGGGTAGAAAGCATTTTAGCAAGAGAAGTCTAGAATCAACAAAACAGAAAGGCTTTGATTTTTTTCTTTTTGAGAAAAATAAACATTAGGTTAGTACATGTTATTTTTTAATCTAAAAAGAGGACTCTGGTTTCAGTTCAGCCTCCTGCTGTTCTTAAAGACCCACTCTGATGAAAATGGAGGACGTAGCTGAAGAAAATGAAGCTCAGAACGAGCTTTTGAGTATTTCTTTGTTCAATTTGTGAATAAGGAGCAGGCGATAAAACGATGTTGGAAAAGATATTTATGACGTGTAATTAGATGGGAATTGTACGCATACTTCTACTGCTCTGCAGAAACTATCCCTAAAAAATGACTGTTTTTTGTGCTAAAAATGGCTAAATCATTGTGAAAAGACCACTAGGAACACTTTAAAATAGACCAGAAGTTTGGAGTAATACTTTAAATTCTCAGATATGGTTTTAAAATACTATTTGTTCATATTCCGCTCTGTGATTTACAGGTACGGCCCACCTGTGCGGACAGAACACAGACTCATTGTTGAGAATCTGTCCTCTCGGATCAGCTGGCAGGTAAGAGAAACAACATATTTAACCAAATTCAGATTTTTATATGAGAATAATTATCTAGCATAAAGTTAAAATTGTTAAATTAAGTAATAATAATAATGATACAGTCTGCAGTGTTTGGTGAAGGTCATTCTAACCAAAACTGTTAAAATGTTTTTGTAACAGCTGCTGTATCAGCTGCCTTTATGTCTGAGGTAAACACCCCTCTGTGGGTGTCACAAGTGTGTAGCGCCCTCTGCTGGCTGTTGTACTCAATAGTTTTCATTTGGTGCCTCTCCTTACACGCAGTTGCTGCTGGTCTAAAGTCTTGGCTGGGCCCCCTAGCGGGTGAAAGTGGTCTAGCGCAGGATTCAGTAGCCTTAGGAAGTCTGGAGGTTCTGTGGGCTGGCGACTGCTGTAAACCCCCTCAAATCCACGGTCCCCTTCACTCCCATTTGGGTCTTTGTCTGTGGCTGATGGAGCTGGGGGGGCGGTGTTGAGTCGGGCACACTCTCCACCCCCTACTTTCTCTGGTGGTTCCTTACTTGAGGAGGCCGGATGCTGAGTGAAGGCCGAGGCGTTTCTCGAGGGCTATTCTCGAGGCTTTACACTGCATTGGTTCCCATTTGCTATTTGGACAAGTGGCTCTATGCTAATGTCTGCTGGGTTTGGAGCGGTAAGTAGCATAAAACTCATGTGATGGGGTTTTCAGGGTCGGGGGGTAAAGGGGTTACAAGTACAATGTTAACAGCTGATCTGATCTGAGTCTTTGATTAAGTACGGGTAACTGGAGGGAGGGTGGGAGGGGGGTTTGGTTTGTAAAGTATTAATTCGGTTTTCTCTGACACTGAAATCTGTTCTCATCTGGCACAAAAACAAAACAGTTTCTTATTGGCACAAAGACAAAAAAGACAAAATGTCTGAAAGCTTTAAGTGCAGAAGGCTGTGTTTACACGGCCTCGCTCACACGGGGGCTTATCAGACAGTCGAGGTCAGATCGGGGATGCCATGCTTTCTGTTTGTGCTGACTGCCTTCCTTCCAGGTGCGAGACGGCGCAGTGACACTCCGGGTTTCTGTCCGCTTCTAAACGCACTTTCTGCTCTCAAAACAGGACCTGAAAGACCTGATGAGAAAAGCAGGTGAAGTTACGTTTGTGGACGCGCACAGACCCACAAAAAACGAGGGGTGAGCGGCTGTCTTCAAAGCTTCAGGAGGTCTGCTGGTCACACCGCTGACGGTGGTTCTGGTTCGCAGGGTGGTTGAGTTCGCCTCCCGCAGTGACATGAAGAACGCCATCTCCAAGCTGGACGGAACCGAGCTGAATGGGCGCAAACTGAAGATCTTTGAGGACAGCAGGAGGTCGGTTCTTCACACTAACGGGACTAGGGCCGGGTATCGGTTAAAAACTGTTTCAGACCACGAATGGTTTCTTTAAAAAGTATTTCCTTAAGAGTCTAGAAAATTCATATAAAGACGTTCATTTAGTCAGAATGTATGTTTAGGTCGCCAAACGTTAGCATTAGTCGTCCTATGGAAAATCCCATTACAGTTAGCATCAAGCTAACAAACTTCAGCTTCATGTGCTAAATCCATGTATATTTTTATGGATCGATTATTGATCTGTAAAGCTTAAATCGATTAATGAGTTTTGCCGACCCAGCCCTACATGTGACCTTTGACCTTGGTGGCGTTGCCGCTAACCGCTGTCCTCCTCTCAGAAGCAGGAGCCGCTCCCGCAGCTACTCCCGCTCCAGGAGTCGCTCCCGAAGCCGCAGCCGCTCCAGGAGCCGCTCCCGGTCCCTCAGCCGCACCCCAGACAAGAAGACGTCAGGCGGGGGCAAGTCTGCAGCCAGGTCCCCCTCCAGGTCCAGATCCCGCTCCAGGTCCCGCTCGCGCTCCCCAGCCCAGAACAAACAGTCTCGCTCCCGATCCCGGTCCCAGTCCCGATCGCGCTCCCGCTCCGCTTCCGCGGACAGCAAACACTAAGATCCTGTCAGAGAGAGAGGCCTGGACGGGCTGATTATTTTTATGGGGGGGGGGGTCACCTTTTACACAACCTCCATTATAAAGAGCCCCCCCCAGTGGTGAAAATGTCTCAGCTTTGGTTTCTGCTTCCTGTGATTCAGTTTCTCTGCAGAGTAAATGTGATGATGCCAGCGTTTGGTTTGCCCCGCCCCCTTATCAGTGCTGCCCAATGGATCGTCTGCTGAGAAGCTGAGGATGTTTCTGCTTTCAGCTTCACTTTTTTCAGCTGCTAATTTATTTTTCAGCTTTGGTTTGTGAGAAAATGTCTTAGTTTTTTTTTCTTTTTTTGAGCAGATTCTTTTCATTTACATTATTCATCTCCAGCCTGTGGAATGCTGGGAAATATTCTGGTCTGTAAATGTTTATTAATTTGATACTAAGAAAGATTCACTTGGTTCTTTTTATTAGTTTTTCTAACTTCAGATGAGTGTTCAAGAGTAAATCTGTAGCTGTTAAGTCAATAAAGGTTTCATAAATGAAGCTGTTGATCCTGTGGTGATCCTGTGGTGATCCTGTGTTGATCCCGTGTTGATCCCGTGTTGATCCCGTGATGATCTCATGAGACACGAGGAATTAAAGTTCTACTATTGAAGATGAGACTAAAGTGCAGCTTTCACCATGTAGTCCTCAAAGTACCAGATAATCCAGTTTGTTAATCTGAAGAGGCTCAACCACAGGCTTTGGTGATGATGTCCACTAGGGGCACCAGAGGAGAACAAGTCAAAATTAGATTAAAGTTTCTAAAGGACTAAAATCATTTTAATCCCCTAGAGAGAAATTATCAGCATAAAAAAACTTAACATTCTAATTGTGTTTTGTTTATAAAAATACTTAGTCTCTAAAAACTCAAAACTACTCCTGAGGAGGCACGTGCACACGGGGTTTCCTTGGGGGCGGAGCCTGCTCCCTCATTAAAGACTGGGCGGATTGACGGAGTGAAAGAAGCTTTTTCATTGAAGTTTCTTCAGCATCGTGGCGCCTCGATTAAAGACCAATACAGCAGATTTATTTTCAAACTTCAACATGACGAGGTGAAGAATATCTTCTACATAGTTTTGATCTTATTGAAGACAAAATGATCACATTTGATATTACAGAACAAAAATATGTTTGGTTTTTGCCAAAGAGGTTATTTCTGTGAAGAAAGTAGAACATCAGAATGATTTATAATAATAGACGTGAACTAAAAGTAAACAACAGAAATCTGTAGAATGATTAGAATTAAAGTTAAATTTAATGAGAAACTTTCCGTATATTACAGTTTGAATGATGAAACAGAATAAATGACCCTGAAATGTTAAACAGTATTAATTCTCTCCTGTCTGGATATTTGGACTTGATTCCTTCATATAAACACTTGTGTCCATGATAAATATAAAATCCACAAATAACCAAACGTTTGATTCTCCGGAGTAAATCTCTGGAAATACAAAGAGACAGAACAAGTCCTTCAACTATGTGGTAGAGAGCATCTCCAGGAAACCAAATGATCCGATCAGATGATGTAATCCTCATCAAACAATCATCTCCTTCATCAATGTCTGCATGAAAACAGACAAACTGCAGCCTGAAGAATGAGCAGCAGCTCCAGAAAACTCCTCTAGCAGATCTGAAACTCCTTCTAGGAAAAGTTCAGGATCCAATCAAACCTGATTTGATTCCAATGTCTGAAGAACAAATGTGATCAGAACATCAGCTTCTTCTTAGAGCTTCCACACAAATCCTGGACATTTTCTACTCACTTTCTCTGTCGTGGAGGAACAGACTGACTGATGCTAGGCTAACGCTGGAGCTAACACACCTGTCATCAGGTCACACAGGTGTTCACATCACGGGAACATTTCCCGCCTTTACCTGTTCCAGGTGTTCGGACAGAGTCTTCCCGCCGCTGCAGCCGCCACAACAGAAGAGCTTCCCGCTTCTTTTCCTCACGAACCCGCCGCGTGTCCGTTTGTCTGATTGGTCAGACCGCCGTGCGTGTGCTGCATTCACTGAAGCTGGGAAAATACAACACTGCCATTCTCGTGAATGTTACAGGGCAGGTCTGAGTCAGAAAAACATTCGGGGCTGGAGGCGGGAACGCCCAGGCCACGTGACGTCACTGGATTCAGCCGCTCATTCACACGTGACCACAACGCCACAACGACTGGTCACGTGAAGGGGAGGGGCCGACAGAGACTGACGTCACCAGAGGGCTTCAGATGTTCAGAGGAATGACGTCATATTACATAAACTCCAGCAGCGCTACAGAAGAATGACATGAAATGACATCATCTCCAGAAACATCTCACAGAATGATGTCATATTACGTCATCTTCCAACGCCAGAAAACTCTTGATCTGAGCGAAAGATCTCATACGGAAACAACCGTTACGGTTAGACCAAAGACCCTCCAAAGACCCAAGAGAGATTTTCAAGCTGTTTCAGAAACTTTACCAGCAAACAAGCCATGCTGTGTTCTAGATCTATCAGCTCCACCACAGAACTCTGTGAGCCCAACAGCCAGACGCCGGACCGCTCCAGAGGTCTGAGCGGATTCAGCCGCTACGTAAGGGGAGTTTTTAGGAGTTTGTTCAAACCTGTAAACGAGAACAAGCTCCAAAAGGATTCCATCTCAGCAGACCAAGATGAAGCTCTGCAGCAAAAACATCAGATAAACGTCTTAGAGAAGGAAAATGAGGAAATGGTCCAGGAACTGAAGACGCTTCTGGACAAGTTTGTCTGTTTGTCAGACAACAAAGACACCTACATCTCTGCAGGAGACCACCTCAAAGCTGCCCAGGACCAAAACTCCGTCCTCCAGGAGAAGCTTCTGCAGCTCCAACTAAAGATCCAACAAGAGGAAGCTCCTCTGATGACGACTCCGGGCGTCTCCACTGAGGAATACAAAGATCAGATCCAGGCCTTAGAGCAGCAGAAGGAAGTTCTCCAGAAAGAAATGGAAGAGCTCAAGAAGAAACGCAGCCAAGAATCAGCAATGAGGATGGATCTGATCAACCTGGAGGCAGAAAAATGTGAACTGGAGATCCAACGCGAACACATCCAGGAGGTCATTCAGATCTACAGCCAACAGCAGGATTTCATCTTTCCTGATCGGATCCCTGAGAAGAAAAGTCAAATCCTTCTCCTCAGACAGGAAAGAGAAGTCCTTCTGGAGGAACAGAGGGAGATTGAAAAGTCCAAATCAGAAACTAAAGCGCTGCTCAAAGAATTCCATCAAGTGATCAGAGATGTTGAGGATTTGAAAAAGAAGAACTACGACCTGAAAAAGGAACTGGTGGAGGTTAACTTGGAACTCTTTGAACGACAGACGGCTGCTGTGAACAAGCCTCAGATTCCTGCTGGAAACCGCCGGAGTTTGATACCCGTGTTAGCCAAAAGATTAGGACCTACAAAGCAGGTTTCTCCAGACGCTGGAAAGACCCAACAGCCAACAACTGTTCTGAACGAGCCTCAGAGTCCCACTGGAAACCCACCAAGTCTGATACCTGTGATAGGAAAAGAATCCAGACCTACAAAGCAGGTTTCTCCAGGCGCTGGAACCACCAAACCACCAAAAGCTGAAGTGAACAAGCCTCAGAGTCCTGCTGGAAACCCCCCAAGTCTGAAACGCAGAGGTCCCATCATAAAAAAACCAGAACCAATAAAGGTTTCCAAGGAATCTAGAAAGATCCGAGAGCAGAAGAAACTCAAGGATCGTGAAAGAGGTTGGAGATAGACGCAGCAGAGACAGAACTTCTCTGTTCTCTCAGGGACTCTAGAAGTTCATCAGGAGTGTGTGTGTTGTGTGCTGGGATTAGATCCAGCACACTTTATCGGAATTGTTGTGTTTTTGTTTAGAATTGTAAAGCTGAGAAAATATGAGAAGTGTTTTTATACTTAGAGTTAGATTTGGATTAGATTTTTTAGTTTTATATGTAGGACATTTTACTTCCTTAAATGTATTTATTGACTACGGTTTATTTGAATTTCTGTGATTTTGTTTTTAAGTGTAAAGCGCTTCGATCTGAGAAACATGAGAAGTGCTTTTTATACTTAAAGTTAGATTTGAATTAGATTTTTTAGTTTTATTTGTAGGAGATTTTACTTTTTTATAATGTATTTATTTACTATTTACTGTATATCTACAGTTTTATTTGAATTTCTATGACTTTGTTTGTAATTGTAAAGCGCTTCAATCTGAGAAAAGTAGAAAAGCTTTTTATAAATGAAGTTTATTTTGATTTTGTGACACTTTTCTTTTTGTTATATTAGTTAGCTTGTATCAAAAAATATTTTCCTAATTTTGATTCAATTTCACTATTATGTAAAGATAAAAAGTGTCTGTTCTGCACAATCTGTTCATGTGACTCAGAAATTCTAATCCTAAAGCATGAAAATGTTTATTGTAGACTGTAGATGATAAAACGGGACGTTTTCAGAAATTGTGACGTGTAAAAGTAGTTTAGATCAGATGAGTTTGGAGTTCAGATTCAGTTGAAATCTCTGAACTTCTTGTGTAAAATGAATCACCAAAATGGGCTTAAAAAAGGGGCGGCGCTGGTTAGTTGGATTGATAGGTCCTGACTGACCCGTGTCTGCGTGGGTTTCCTCCGAGTGCTTCGGTTCCCCCCACCTGTTAGGAGAACCGTTCTTTGGTTCCTGATAGTTTCGGTTCAGGACGACTACCCAGAAAAACTCAATCTAAATCTGAGCCCAAATAAATCCGTCACACTAAATGATTCGTTCCAAATATAAAGAGGCCGAGCGGCCTGTGGGTTTCCTCCGAGTCCTTCGGTTTTCCCTCCCAATTGGGTCAAAAACATTTTTCCCCTCCCTAAATCGCCACCTTATCGTGGTGGAGGGGTTTGAGTGTCTGAATTTACCCCCAGGAGCGATTTAGTCACCATCAGATGAAGGTTGGGACTCCCAGTGGGTCCAAACCTTCAACTGATGGTGCAGCTCCTGGGGGGTCAGGCAGGACTAAGGGCGATTCAAAAACAGAAACCTCATGGTTCTAAGATGGTGCTGCCTCAGGCGCTAGCTAGTGGCAGCGACTCTCGTTTGACAAACTTTTCTAACTGTTCTAGTGTCTTCAAGCTTAAGTTAATCTACTGTCATTCTTGTTTTGTTTCTAGACTCTCTTTGTTCATCCAGCTAAGTATCCAACCAACAGGATTCAGAGGTTTGGATACTTTCTCTCCTTTTTGCGGTGCTGGGGCTACTCATGACCCACTGCAGCCACGCCCAGATGACCCTGGCACTGTTTACACTCATGATCAGCTGCTGGCTCTAAGACCAGCATCCTTCACGGTCGGAGAGAAGCCCCAACTGGAGGAGCTGAGGAGGAGGATGCAAGGCAGGAGATAAACACTGGAGGAAGAAGGCATCCATCATCCATCTCTCCATCCATCAATCCATCATCCATCCATCTATCCATCCATCCATCCATCCATACATTATCCATCCATCCAAAATCCATCCATCATCCGTCCATCATCCATCAATCAATCATCCATCCACCATCCATCCATCCATTATCAATCCACCTATCATTCATCCATTCATCATCTATCCATCATCTATCCATCATCCATCCATCCATCCATCTATCCATCCATCCATTCATCATCTATCATCATCCATCCATCATCCATCAATCAATCATCCATCCACCATCCATCCCTCCATTATCAATCCAACTATCATCCATCCATCCATCATCCATTCATTATCCATCCATCCATCCATCCCCCATCCATTCATCCATCCATTCATCCATCCATCCATCCATCCATTCATCATCTATCCATCATCCATCCGTTATCCATCCATCATCCATCCATCCATCCATGCATCATCCATCCATCATCCATTCATCAATTCATCCATCAATCCATCCATCCATCTTCCATCCATCCATCCCTCCATCCATCATCCATCCATCACCCATCCATCACCCATCCATCCATCCATCATCCATCCCTCCATCCATCCATCCATTCATCATCCATCCATTATCCATCCATCATCCATCCATCATTCATTCATCATCCATCCATCCATTCATCATCTATCCATCATCCATCCATCTACCATCCATCCATCCATTCATCAATTCATCCATCAATAATCCATCGATCATCCATCCATCATCCACCCATCATCCATCCATCCATCATCCATCCATCCATTCATCCAACATCCATTCGTCATCCATCCATCATCCACTAATCATCCATCCATCCATCATCATCCATTCATCATGCAGTCATCCAACTTCCATCCATCCATCATCCATCCATCATCCATCCATCCTTCACTCCATTCTTGATCCATCCATCCAACATCCATCCCTAAATCCATCATCCATCCCTCAATCCATCCATCATCCATCAATCCATTCATCATCCATCCATTATCCATCCATCATCCGTCCATCCATCCATACATAATCCATCCATCCAAAATCCATCCATCATCCGTCCATCATCCATCAATCAATCATCCATCCACCATCCATCCATCCATTATCAATCCACCTATCATCCATCCATCCATCCATCCATTATCCATCCATCCATCATTCATCCATCATCACCCATCCATCCATTCATCAATTCATCATCTATCCATCATCTATCCATCATCCATCCATCCATCATCTATCATCATCCATCCATCCATCCATCCATTCATCATCTATCATCATCCATCCATCCATCCATCCATCCATCATGCAGTCATCCATTTATCATCCATCCATGATCCATCCATCTATCTATCACCCATCCATCCATCCATCATAAATTTATCATCCAGTCATCCAACCTCCATCCATCCATCTTCCATCCATCCATGATCCACCCATCCATCAACCATCCAACATCCATCCATCCATTCATCATCCATCCATCCATCCATCATCCATCCATCATCCATCCATCCATCCATCCATCCATCCATCCATCCATCATCCATTCATCAATTCATCCATCAATCCATCCATCCATCTTCCATCCATCCATCCCTCCATCCATCATCCATCCATCCATTCATCATCTATCCATTATCCATCCATCATCCATCATCCATCCATCATTCATTCATCATCCATCAATCCATTCATCATCTATCCATCATCCATCCATCTACCATCCATCCATCCATTCATCATCCATCCATCCATAATCCATCGATCATCCATCAATCATCCATCCATCATCCATCCATCCATCATCCACCCATCGATCCATCCATCCATCATCCATCCATCCAACATCCATTCGTCATCCATCCATCATCCACTAATCATCCATCCATCATCATCCATTCATCATGCAGTCATCCAACTTCCATCCATCCATCATCCATTCATCATCTCTCCATCCATCCTTCACTTCATTCTTGATCCATCATCCATCCCTCAATCCATCCATCACCCATCAATCCATTCATCATCCATCCATTATCCATCCATCATCCATCATCCATCCATCATTCATTCATCATCCATCCCTCCATTCATCATCTATCCATCATCCATCCATCATCCATCCATCCACCATCCATCCATCCATTCATTAATTCATCCATCAATCCATCCATCATCCATCCATCATCCATCCATCCACCATCCATCATCCATCCATCATCCATCCATCAATAATCCATCCATCCATCATTCATCCATCCATCATCCACCCATCGATCCATCCATCCATCATCCATCGAACATCCATCCATCATCCATCTATCCATCCATCCATCATCCATCCATCCACCCATCCATTCATCATCCATCCATCATCCACTCATTATCCATCCATCCATCCATCCATCATCCGTCATCCATCCATCCATACATCATCTATCATCCATCCATCATCCATCCATTCATCAATCCATCATCCATCCATCCATCCATCATACATGTATCATCCATTTATCATCCATCCATGATCCATTTATCCATCTATCACCCATCCATCATCCATTTATCATCCAGTCATCCAACCTCCATCCATCCATCTTCCATCCATCCATGATCCACCCATCCATCAACCATCCAACATCCATCCATCCATTCATCATCCATCCATCCATCCATTATTCATCCAGCAATCCATCATCCGTCTCTCCTCCATCCATCCATCATCCATTCATCCACCATCCATCTATCAATCATCCATCCATCCATCATCCATACATCATCCATTCGTCCATCATCTATCCATCCATCCATCCGTAATCCATCATCCATCCATCCATCTATCCATCATCCATCCATCCATCATCTATCCATTATCCATCCATTCTCCATCCATCATCTATCCATTATCCATCCATTCTCCATCCACCATCCATCCATAATCCATCCATCTATCCATCAGCCACCCATCGATCCATCCATCCATCCATCTATCATCCATCCATTATCCATCCATTATCCATCCATCCGTCTATCCATCATCTATCATCCATCCATCATCCATCCATCATCCATCCATCATCCATTCATTATCAATCCATCATCTATCTATCATCCATCCATCTTTCCATTATCCATCCATCATCCATTCATCATCCATCCATCATCCATCCACCATCTATCCATCATCCATCCGTCATCATCTATCCATCTATCCATCATCCGTCCATCCATCATCCATCCATTATCCATTATCCATCCATCCATCCATCATCCATCCATCAATCCATCTATCCTGTATCCATCTATCCATTCATCCATCATCCATACATCATCCATCCGTCCGTCTTCAGACCTCGCTGAACCCCATTCAGGGTCATGGGGCTGCTGGAGCCTATCCCAGCTGCTGGAGAACATTCACACATGAACGAGGAGAACATGCAAGCTCCAGACAGGAAGGAACCAGCTTGGATTGGAACCAGCACCTTCTCACTGTAGGGCCAGAGTGATCACCACCACCCTGTTCTCCCGCTCATCCAGTCCGGGTCGTCTGCCGACTCTTCTCTTTCTTCCTGTTTCTCTTCATTTGTTCCATTTTCTTTTTCAGTTTTCTGTTTTTTTTCTGCAGCTTCCTTTGACACCAGGAAGTTATTATTTACCAGAAAAACATCAAAATTCTTTGTGTCCTTGAACAGAATTTCCAAACAACATCTTGTTGACATCTATTTATTGAATATTTGGACACAGTAAACACACCAGCTCTTTGAATACTTTAAATCATCAGAATAGCAGTAATATGAATATAATCATAAAGAAAGAAAGTACAACAATAAGTATTTATACTGCAGTAAAATTATATTCAGAATAAATTTAATGTTATGTTTTCATAAAATCTCAGAAATATTTCAGAAACGACAATCTTCAACCGAATGAAAGAAAAACTCTTCAGAAGTTAAACGGAGATTATGAGGAGAATGACGGAGAACATGTTTGTTCATTTGAAGGAACCACTCCCAACTTCGCCCAGCGACAGGGTGGATATGTTCTAGTGTAGATGTTCTAGTGTAGATGTTCTAGTGTAGATGTTCTGGTGTAGATGTTCTAGTGTAGATGTTCTGGTGTAGATGTTCTAATGTAGATGTTCTAATGTAGATGTTGTAATGTAGATGTTCTAGTGTAGATGTTCTAGTGTAGATGTTCTAATGTAGATGTTCTAGTGTAGATGTTCTAATGTAGATGTTCTAGTGTAGATGTTCTAATGTAGATGTTCTAGTGTAGATGTTCTAATGTAGATGTTCTAGTGTAGATGTTCTAATGTAGATGTTCTAGTGTAGATGTTCTAATGTAGATGTTCTAGTGTAGATGTTCTAATGTAGATGTTCTAGTGTAGATGTTCTAATGTAGATGTTCTAGTGTAGATGTTCTAATGTAGATGTTCTAGTGTAGATGTTCTAATGTAGATGTTCTAGTGTAGATGTTCTAATGTAGATGTTCTAGTGTAGATGTTCTAATGTAGATGTTCTAGTGTAGATGTTCTAATGTAGATGTTCTAGTGTAGATGTTCTAATGTAGATGTTCTAGTGTAGATGTTCTAATGTAGATGTTCTAGTGTAGATGTTCTAATGTAGATGTTCTAGTGTAGATGTTCTAATGTAGATGTTCTAGTGTAGATGTTCTAATGTAGATGTTCTAGTGTAGATGTTCTAATGTAGATGTTCTAGTGTAGATGTTCTAATGTAGATGTTCTAGTGTAGATGTTCTAATGTAGATGTTCTAGTGTAGATGTTCTAATGTAGATGTTCTAGTGTAGATGTTCTAATGTAGATGTTCTAGTGTAGATGTTCTAATGTAGATGTTCTAGTGTAGATGTTCTAATGTAGATGTTCTAGTGTAGATGTTCTAATGTAGATGTTCTAGTGTAGATGTTCTAATGTAGATGTTCTAGTGTAGATGTTCTAATGTAAATGTTCTAGTGTAGATGTTCTAGTGTAGATGTTCTAGTGTAGATGTTCTAGTGTAAATGTTCTAGTGTAAATGTTCTAATGTAAATGTTCTAGTGTAGATGTTCTAGTGTAGATGTTCTAGTGTAGATGTTCTGGTGTAGATGTTCTAATGTAGATGTTCTAGTGTAGATGTTCTAATGTAGATGTTCTAGTGTAAATGTTCTAGTGTAGATGTTCTAGTGTAGATGTTCTAATGTAGATGTTCTGGTGTAGATGTTCTAATGTAGATGTTCTGTTCCTCATTTGTCTGATTCAGAAAAGCCCGTTCAGTTTTCTCTCCCGTAAAAGTTCTCCATCTGCTGGATGTTTCAGACCAAACGTTTGGGCTCTAAGGGGACCGATGGAGGTTGAGGTTTTCTTCTGCTCTGAAGGGGTTGAAGATCTTCTCAGAGCAGATGTTCTGCAGATTGACCGTCATGGATGAAGGCGTGTGGAAACATGCACACATTCAGAGCTGCTCAGCGTTTGGGTGAAATGATCAGCGGCGTGGTTGCAGACCCCCCTTATGGTTCTGCTCCACACTGTGATAGAAACTTCTGGTTTCATCGGATCCATCTAAGAATAGAAAAGTAGGAAGCAGCAGATGAATTCTGAATGGAGGATGTTCCTGTGGGATCTGCTGAAGCAACCATCGGTAGCAGCAACGTTTCAGGAACCTTTCAGGTGCTAAAGAGGCAGAAAGGCACGTCCATGAAACGGAAACTCAGGAGAGCACCTAAGGTCGATGTAGAAACAGGACGGAGGTTGCTACGGAAACCAAATCCTTAGACGGTCAACACTTCAGTTCCTGTCGGCAGAGCAAACTGTGGAAACGTCGGTGTCACGTTTGCTCCAGTTTACTGATAAGATTTCACACTGGAAAAGTGAAGCGTCAGCTCAACGAGACTTAAAGTATTATGGGATGTCTCTCTCTGGGAAATGGCCGGAATGAGCAGGAATGCTGATAATTTCCTAGTTCCCTCCATCTCCTCTGGTTTGGATTTTCAGGGAAACCTAAGATGGAACCAAACCTCCTGGAATGACCACGCAGTTCCAACAGCTGCTCATGTGGGGGCGCTGTGGTCTAAAACGAGCTCTGACTCCTCACAGCTCCTCACAGCTCCTCACAGCTCCTCACAGCTCCTCACAGCTCCTCACTGCTCCTCACAGCTCCTCACTGCTCCTCACAGCTCCTCACTGCTCCTCACTGCTCCTCACTGCTCCTTACAGCTCAGATGGACAAAAGACGGAACCGAATTCAGGATTTTTTTCTTCCAACAGTAAAGTTAGTAAAAATACAAAATTAAAGGAAAAAAAACTTAATTTATAAAAAGTCTTGTAGAAGAAAAAAACATTTTTGCTTCTAAAAAAAGAAAATGGAAACTGTTTTAACTTTGGATTTTAAAATCCACTGAATATTTCCAAAGTTTTATATATACTGTATCTAATTGACCTAATATCAGGACTTTATCACATTTCTGAACCAAATCTGAACTTTCCTGGTTCCTTAACTGTCCTCTCAGCTAACTGATGCGTTAATGCTAATGCTAATGCTAACACCACATTTGTCCGACTGTAACATCTATGATTCATTCTCAGTTTCGTCATTATTTCCATCTGACTCAGAATCATCAGCTGCCTTTGTGTTAAAAAGAGAGTCAGATTTCCAGCTCCTCATGATTCTGAATTAAGGTATTTTCACTAAATAGTTTATTTTTCAGAATAAAATTCATATTTATTTACTTTAAAGTCAACTTTGTATTTTTTTCTTTCATAAAAGCCAGAATATAATTCATTTCTGTTGTTCTCCTGACAGTTTTGTTCATCTGCAGCTTCACTCATGTTTGGTTTTTCTGTCTGAGCTGCTTTTGAAAGACCCACTCCCATGAAAATGATGCTTTTTATGTATTATTTTAGCGTTTTTCTGATGATGGAGGAAGCAGATGAAAGAAAATGAAGTTCAAATACATTTCTCGTTGTAAATCAGGAGCAGAAAAGATCGTATTTGGGACGTAGAAAATGGCAGTGAAAAAATAAACGTTTTATTTTGGAGGCGTGTTAGTGATGGTTTCTGTTGAGTTAAATAAAGTTACATGAAACTATTTCTGTAGCTAAAACTCCAATGTACTGCGTTCCTAAAACCAGTGAAAGTGTTTGTAACGAAGAGAAATGCAAAAACTTTAAAGAAACGTTTTATATTTGGTTTAATATATTAGTTAATAACAGGCATCCGTTTTAAAGTATTTAATAGTATTTCTTTTTTTTATTAAACTATTACATTTCTGGTTATCATTAACGATAATCATTTTTCTGTTTCTCTCAGTGTGTTAGCATCATGTCCGCTTTTATTGCTCCCATATTAAACATCGCTAACCACGGCGAAACACGCGTCTGCTGAACCATTTTTATCTGTTGGAGGAAAAAAGTGAAAAAATCCAGAAGAAATAAAAACAGTTTGTGAAGCAGCGAGAGCTTCATTCCTTCTGTCTGTAAGAACTTTACCTACGAAGACGCAACCATCATAAAACCTCATGGAAAAACTCTGAACAGCAACAACTTATGGAACTTTACACGTTTGCAAATAGATCATTTCAGTAACAATATTACAAAACTACCGTATTTAGTCACCTACAGTAAAAAAGGACAGAACTGCGCCACCTGCTGTAGCATCTCGTCCAAACGTCTTCACAGTCGCATCAATAATCAAAGTCATCAATCATCACAAAAAAAAAAACGCCTCTTTTCTGAAAGCTGCGCTGCAGACGGGCCTGCTGCAGGCGACTGCGCTGCAGACAGCAGTGGTGTAGACGGGTCTGTTGCATACAGCTCCACTGCAGGTGGTTACACAGCAGACGACTGCGCTGCAGATGATGTCGCTTCAGAAGATGCACTGCAGACGAGCCTGCTGCAGACGGCTACACTGCAGACAGCTGCGCTGCAGATGGCTGTGCTGCAGACGGTTCTGCTTTAGACGACTGCGCTGCAGATGACGGCGCTTCAGAAGATGCACTGCAGACGAGCCTGCTGCAGACAGCTACACTGCAGACAGCTGCGCTGCAGATGGCTGCACTGCAGATGGGCTTTCAGGAGCTTTTCACATCAAAAAGCTGGACGTTTCTAGAAACACAACAAGGTTCTGCCGGAGCTAAGCCACTAAGAAAGCTTCCCACCAACGTGGATGAAGGTTTGACACCAACACGGCGTCCTAAAACACACGAAGAACTTCATATTTAGAGTCTGAAAAGGCAAAAATGAAGATAAATAACTGAAGATAAAGGTTGACATTCTTGAAAACGTCTGGAGCTTTGACAGAACCGAGAGCGGGTTCAGGGTTCGGTTTAGCATCTGGACGGATGAAGGTCTGAGTTTTGATACAAGCCTTAAGTTAACGGAGATTTTCCTGAACGTCTCATTTCACAGAACACGAGGGTTCTGCGGATCAGAACCGGTTTCTTCAGCGGTTTGAAACCAAAGCACAGGAAATGGATTGAAGCACCATTTATGTTCGAACGGCATGAAGGAGGTTCAGGCCTTCAGGAGGATCACGCGGGCGGGGGGGCAGGTACAGACTGGCAGGATGAAGAGGGAACAAATCCCTGACGGAGGGGGGAGACCTCAGCACGTGGAGCCGGTGGGATCGACCTCCCCAGGAGTGTAAAAATCCGGGATGGGAAGGCCGGTGTGCAGCGTGACCTGAAAGGAACAGGAACACAAGCATTTGTCTCCTGCAGGGGGAGCTGTTGAGCTTTAAATGATCAGCCGGACTGCAGCTGATGTAATGGTTGCCCCCAGAAGGTTATGGGGGGGTCATGGTTTACCTGGACGTTTCGGTTGAGGCTGATGGCAGGGTAGAAGGCGCCCTCCAGGCCTTCGAAGGCGACCGGACCCTGCTGCTCATCGTTGAGGAGGAAGATGAGGATCCTGCGGGTGAAGTCCAGCAGCATCCCCACCGTGGAGCCTTTGGCGACGCCACCGTCTGTCCTGCAGCCATAGAGAAAGAAAAAAGTCTTTAAATTTACCCCAGAATAAACATTTAATACGTTTAGGCACAAATCCGTAACAAATCCTGCATTCATCGGAGTAACAACAGTGGGATGCAGGGAAGGAATTTCAGCTTTCATTTTGCAGGTTTTATGTCACTCCAGTTTGATGTTTCCTTTTCTAGCTCTTTGATTTGTTCGAGTGTGTTTTAAAATGTCTTCATGTGAAGTTCTGTGGGTTCAAGTTTATTGAGGTCATCATCTCCTGGATCAGATTTTGTTCTCTGGTGTCTCCTGCAGTTCCCGGTTTGGACACTTCATTAGAGTAAAGTTTTCATGTTATTATTTAAGCTCCTCCCATTCTACCTCGAGTTCTTCATCAGTCAGCTCTGACCCTGTACAGTTTGTAGATATCTTTCACTCCAAGTTTGATATTTTAGTTATAAAAAGTCTGAAAAAGCTGCAATAAACATGGACACTATGAAGTTAGCCCCTTGCTAACTTCTGCGAAGAAAATAATCAAAAACTCAATTGGAAATTAGTCAATTCAATAAAAGTTGGATCAAACTTCTAAAGAGATTGTAACGTCTCGGGTCATGTAAAGACTCATAAAATACAGTTCAAGCCGATGTTTGTCAGGACAAGAGAACACCCCCAAAACACCTTATAGGTGAGTGTCCGTACCCCTGTTGCAACAGAAAATGCATTTATGGCTCTGTTTCTCAGCGGAAGACTATTGGTGAAGTCCTTTGAATCTGATTTGACTGGTTTCAACTGGTCTTCAGCTCCATTGTGGATTGGATTTCTAACAAAGTATAAAAATTTAAGATAATATAAAAGTACAAGAATAAAAACCTTCATGCAACGATATAAAAGTATTAAAAACCCTTCATCTAACCTGGTATAAAAATCTAGAAAACCTCCATTTAACATAAAAAATATTTCAACACAAAAGGTACAATATATTTAGTCTCCATAGAAAAATTAAAAATATCACAAATCCTCAGAAACAATCAGACTCCACAAAACTTCTAAATGAATATCTAATTAGTAGGACCTTATCTTAAATATTAAATGTTATTGTTTCAATTTTAGTTCTCTGTTTTTATCTAATTTTACTATTTTATGTTAGCTTGAATACATAGTATGAATATATTGTTAAACTTTTTAATTTTTATGTTTCACTTGTAGAATATAATTTTATCGTACTGTATTTTGAATTAATTCTACTAAAAGAAAAAAAATCCAGGATAAGACAGGTTGCAGACAAGATGGCGCCCGAAAACATTTTCAACCGGAAGTGGAAATGTCGCAATTTCAAACCGGAAGCAGAAGTTGTGTGGTAGATCCATACAATAAGATTCATGGAGCTCGCGGCGGGAATGGTAAGCTCGTCGGAAGTTTCTCTGTCCGTCTTTAAAACTAATATTTAATATTATTTTATTGTCATATATGTTTCGATTCGTGGAGTATTTGTGTTGGACTTTATTCCCCCAAACGCTCGAAAGACGGAAACATGTCGACACGCAGCTAACGAAGCATTTGTAGCCTTGTTATTGTTCGCCATCACTACAATGTTACCGATCGAGGACTCGCAGAGCGGAACTCAGCAGAAATTACGTCATATTTTACGATCTCTGGAAATGATTTATGTTATTTAACCGGAGCTGTAATGTGGATGTCGGTGTATCTGAGCAGAGACGGTCTCGCGCTTCGAACGGTACTGCGGGTCTCGTGATTCAAATAGTTAATAAACACCAAAGACAAAGATCATTTTAGTCTTAATACATTCTTTAAATTCCCCTAAAATTGTAAAGTAAAGCATAAAGCTCTTGGATAATAAATCTGTTTCTAACTCATCGGCAGTAATGCCGTTTAATGTGTGACATCCTGTCAAGTAAATACATAAATAAAAACAGTCTTTTGCCTTTTTTTTCCACTGTTCATTGTTGTCATTTTTCTGGTTTTATTACTTTGGTTCTTTTTTAAATTAAATTTAATTTTCATGTTGATGTTTGCTGCTTGGTCTTAACCCATAAGAACCTGTAGTGACATCAGTAAAAATATCGACTTGAACTAATTCCACTTTTGAATATTTGTAAAGTGGATGACCGTAGTTCTGGATTTAGGGTGATCACATATTCTGTGATGTGCCAGTAAACTGAAACCCAAACATCAAAGTTCAGCCATCAAGCCCCACAAAGATCTTTTTTGTTTAACAGGAGCACGTTTCAGTCATTAATCCTGGCGAGGGGCTGGAGGCCCGTCCCGTCGACGACACACTCTTCGCTTGTCCGTTGTGTCCAAAGCAAAAGGCCACAACATGGAGGAGGATCCAAGGGCACTTTGAGGGACACGTGAACACCGCGTTTCGCTTTGAAGGTAGATTTCAGAAGAGTTCTTACTGATTCCAGAGTTTCTGTTCTCTGGATTTTTGTTTTTACTGATGTTTTGAATTGTGTCAGCTATGTAGAAATACTTTTAAGTAATGTTTATAATTTTCTTTTGTTAGTCACAATCATTTCTCCAGGGACTCCAGCTTCCTCTGACCAAAACATGCTTCATAGGTTAACAGGTTACTCTAAATTGCCTCTAGGTGTGAATGTGTGTGTAAAGGTGTGTGATTGTGGTTAGACTGGCGACCTGTCCAGGGTTAGGGTTAAGCTCCACCAGTGTTCTCTTTCTACGTCACAACTCACCGTTCGCTGATTTTATTATAGTGCAGCCATGGTGCACCCTGTTCTGTGTCCTGATTGGCTGGAGACCTTTGTAATCAATCTCCTCCGTGCCGTCTCTCTTGTGCAGAGATTTGCAGCCTGGATTGTTTTCATTCTATAATCCTGGACTTAGTTTTCTACGAAAATTAGAGCTTTGAGAGAGTTTGAACAAAAGAGAAAAGTGTGAAAATGTTCACGTCTGAGAAAAGTGGATAACGTGAGCAGTTTTATATAAAAAATGTAGTGGATATAACTGCCCAGCTGTAGCAAAAGACAAAAGAGTTTTATTTTTTTCATTAACAACAGAAGTGAAAGTAGTTTTTTTGCTGCACCAGCACTATGCTCCCTGCTAATTGCTGCCTAACCAAAGTCTACCTAAAGAAAACAAATAAAGCCCGTAAATCAAGACTACCAAGGTCCAACCCCAAACTAAAATAACAAAACCCAGCAGTGTAAGACTGCTGAGGATCAGGAGGGGAAATAGAACTAGTGCTGCCACAAAGGATTAATTTAATAGTCGACTCATCGGGTCATGAGCATCTGGATGTAAAGCACAAATCTGAATCATCATCAGCTTTGAACTAGAAACTAGATATACAGCATTACTGCAGTAATGCTAGTGTGATGCTGGAAGCTGAATTTGGCCGTTGAAGATGCAGAAATTGATAGCTGAAAACACTGAGGCTTAAAGCGCTGAAGCTAACAGCTGAAAATGCTGAAATTGAAAGCCAGCTAAAATACTAGCTAAATGCTAAATTAGCCTAAAATACTGAAAAAAGCTTAAGTTAGCCAAAACAGCTAGCATGCATCTGAAGTATTCAGTGAACTCCAAAATAGTCTAAAAAACAACAACAAAAAAACCAAAGTTAGCCAAAACAGCTAGCATGTAGCTGAAATATTAGCCAAACTCCAAAATAGCCTAGAAAAACCTTAATAAATGCCAAAATAGTCCAAAAATCTAGCAGAATGCCATTATAACTTTCACCTTTACTACACTGTGACTCCATAAAATGTAAAGTAACGACTAATCGACTTTTTTAATAGTTGATTAGTTGTTGATTAGTTGACTAATCATGACAGCACTAAATAAAACAAAGCAGCACAACTCAAAGTAAGACCCAGAACCTCCTCAGTCTGCTGCTCTGCTCCCTGCCCTCCTCGGTGGGCCCTCCTCTGCTCCAAGTACCTGCCAGGTCATGTTGAAAAGGTGTTCGAGGGTAAAGTTGTGCATGACATCATTTTTTTGTCTTTCTCAGATAAAATCATTTGCAGATGCAGCATGCCCTGCAGAGATGCAGCACATTACCACTGCCCGTTGTGTTGGACCACCATCATCAGAAAGGAGCAGATGCGATTCCACATCAAGTTCTGCAGACGGAAGACCACCCCGCTGACGTTTGTACCCGCCTACAACATGCCGCCGCACAAACGGGATCACGACTACTCTTGGCTGCCTCCCACTCCCAACGACTCCGACCGATCACCGCAGCGGCCCAGCGCCCCGTCCAGTCCAGAGGTGGCGCCACCAGACGACCACGATCCCCCGCAGCCGACCTCCACTTCCTGTGACTCCACTACCGGACCAGAGGAGCTGGTTCGGCCCAAAGCTTTCCCCACACAGACGCTGAAGAGGGCCAAGTGTCCACACTGTGGCCTTCTGCTCTACAAGAAGAACCTGGCAGCTCACGTTCAGAGGAAACACACGCAGAAGAAGGAGAAACCTGCTTTAAAAAGTGTGTGCATCGACCGCGCCAACGGGATATTCGCCGTCCGTAAAGCGTTTTCTCACGGCTTCTCCACGCCTGTTCACGTCCAGCGTAAAACGGGCGAGCAGCAGCAAACCACATGTGAACTTCGGGAGTGTCGAGAGCTCCTCATGCTAGCTCAGCGGAGCGGGCTGACCCCGACCGAGTGTGAACACATCCGGTCTCTGCAGTTCAGCTGCGACAGTGCTGCCGAGGAGCCGCTTCAGGCCGACGTCCTGGATGAGATGGTTTCTCTGAATCTCTTCGGCGCTGCAGCGGCAAACGACTGCAAAGACCGCCAGAAGGCGGCCCAGGAAGCCGGCGTGCCGCTGTCGGTCCCGGTTAATTTCGGAGGCTCTCCCAGACAGATCTGCGTGTCGGTTCACGAACCAAAAACTCTTTACTACAGCGTCCTCGGCCGAGTCATCGTCACATACAAAACTCTGCGTAACACCTGGCATTGCCCGTGTGCCAAGCCGCACAAGTCGTGTCCTCACAAGAACATAGCCAGGTGGCATCTCTTCCAGACGAGGAAACATCTGTTCACGCCGCCGTCGCAGACGGAGGAAAACTCAGAGGCGCCACCTTCGCCGGATCGGTCCTCCTCTGAAGACCTCGAAAAATCTGTTCGATACGTCTACGAGAAGAAGAAGATCCCAGCAGACCTGCAGGGAGACGCCAACGCCGTAAAAGCTCCAACCGAGAACCCGGAAAAGCTGCTTCCTGTTGAGACGGTTTGCCCGCTTTGCTCGGACGAGCCTCCTCTGACGGACGCCTTCCTGGTCACGGATGCAGCGATGGTCGTCGGGATGGCCGGACTCGGCAGGAGTACGTGTGGTTCATGGATCCGTATCCGCTCTTTGTTTGATCCTAACCGATGTCCCTTACAGATGTCTCCACCTACAACAAACGGTGCAGCTGCTGCGGCGGGGTTTACCGCTACCAGGAGTGGCGGGACGGCCTTCATAACTTCAACGATCGAGTCCTCCTCACTCTGGAGCTGTGTTTTTACCTACGGATTAATCTGCAGGTAACGACATCAGAAACTTCACTTACAGTCAACGTTTATAGAATTTAGTGAGTAATGATCTTAGGCTGTATTCAGACCGGACTCACGTGGTTCCCTGAACGTAAACCAGAGTTCATTTCCCTCAATAATCCGGAACAAAGTTTCAGTCTGAACACGCAGGACCAGGAACCGGTCTCAGATCCATCTTTCAAGGTGGTTCGTTTCCAATCAGTCTGAACTTTACTCTGAGATTCTGTCTGAATCCGGTCCACTCCGAGAAATAACCGGACCAGAACGTGGACCGTAGCGGACGAACGTGGAGCAGCGATGCAACAGCAGCTCACTGGAATGTGGTTCACCGATCAGCGAATAGAAAGCTTGAATAAGTGAACAATTCTGGTGAGGATTTGCAAACCGCAGCATCTCCATCTTTACGTAACTGCTGGCCAATGACTGGAGAGATCTTTAGTCACATGGTTTTGTTTGCAAGCTTTGGTCCAGAACAGAAATCTCCGGTAGATCCCAGTCGGAATACAGACCAAACACAAGGTTGAGGAGTCGACCTGGACCACATTAAGGGAACTCGGTCCAGAACAAACCATTTTTTCATGCTGTAATAGTGATTCTCCTGCGTATTTTGGCACGGAAAACTCAATGAGTTATCAATATTTAGCTAATATTTTAGCAACATGCTAATGTTTTGGGCTAATTTGGTATCTACTGAGTTTTTTCTTCGCTAATTTAGAATTTAGCTTCTATTTTAGCAACAAACATTTTTGACTAATTTGAATTTTATGCTAATTTGGAGTTTAGCTAATGTTTTAGCAGCATGCTAACGTTTTCTTGGGCTAATTTGGAGTTTAGCTCATATTTAAGTAACACACTAAATATTCTTGCATAATTGGCATGTATTAGAGATTTTTAAGCAGTTTTTGTACAAAATCTTTCAGAAATTTAGGTCAACTTCAGCACTTTTTCATAGTTTCATAAATATTCAGTCTTTTAGCAAATTTAACATTTTGAAAATAGCTTTTGCATTTTCAGCTCAAGCTGCTTTTCTTCTTCAGAATCTACTGGAATTATCATGTTAACCATTAAAAAGTTACAGTAAATAGAAGAACATAAACACTGGAGCTCCGGTGTGAAAGAGTTCAAAAAGTTTGGCCTCGTTTTTGCTCTTTTATGAACACACTGTAAGAAGATAAGAAGTTTTCCGGCATTCCTTTGACACATAGTTGCTTCCTGTACCCCCCAGAGTCACGTATCCGTGTCCGCATGCGTGACATGTCTGGAGAAACTCCACGGGAAGAAGTTTCCTCCAGCAGACACGATTCTAAGAGCGTATCTCCACTTTGAAGCCCTGAGCAGCACCGAGTATGCGTACGCCTGCGTGAACTGTGGACCTTCTCCTCCTGTGGTGGTTCTGGAGCGTCACAGGAAAGCAGTCTGTAACCTGGAAGGTGAGCGAGTGTTTGTTGTGCTACCTGAAGGGATGTGAGGTTTAAATGTTCTTCTATTGATAGTGAGTGAGCTGAGAACGCCCTCGGAGGACTATGACGGACAGCAGAACATTTCGGATTTCTGGGACGCTATAAACCTGGATATGATCAGCAGAGGCTTTTTCCCGAGTGAGTGTAACAATCATCGTAATTCTTCATTTTTGACCCACAAACACATTTTCCAGCTTTGTATTTTTGAGTAAATATGTTGCGTTTCAGAGTCTTCAACAAACCCGTTTGTGGTTAAGCCGTCCTATGAGAACTGGGCGCCATGGATCGGGAAACAAACCCGGAAATCCGACAGCGTGTTCAACACGGAATACAAGAAGATAACTCAGGATCAAACGGAGGCAGATCTGAGCGAAGCCGCAGAAGACCGTCTGTTCGATATCCTTCTGCAGCAGCAGGTATTACTGTTACTGTACCGGACTGGTACCGGGTCGGAGGCCTTCACACCGGGTGGTGGTGCTGGGCGACATGGAAAGAGCTGTATATCGTGATATAGATTATTTAATATCACAATAACGATATGTATCTCAGTATACCACAATTATTAAGTATATTTTTAGATGTTCTCTGGAAAAAAGGACAAAAATGTCGTTACTTGGTTTTCTCTGACTTTGTTTACATGTGACTGAATAGTTAAAACTGTTTTTATTGAACAACAGTTTAAGTTTCTTCATAAGAAAACACATTTTTGCACAGAATTTCAGCAATAAAAATGACCAAATCTAAATTATAGAAGAGAAATGCCGCGGTAGACACTCTCCTATCGATGTGTATCGTCATGTCGCCCAGCACTAGCGGTGGGAGATGGGCGGCTGCTGGGGTCAGGATACACGCCAGTCCGTCATGGAGCTACTCATATAACCCAAAATCACAAATCAACCGCCTCATTGGGCTTCTGGTAACTGTATTGAAGCAGAAGGTCAGTCCTAAAATAGAAACAATAGCTAATAGCTAAACTAAACGGGTTATCCCTGTCCTTAGACCCTTCT
Source organism: Oryzias melastigma (assembly GCF_002922805.2). Taxonomy (NCBI): domain Eukaryota; kingdom Metazoa; phylum Chordata; class Actinopteri; order Beloniformes; family Adrianichthyidae; genus Oryzias; species Oryzias melastigma. Next base: position 1,017,179 of record NC_050533.1, on the reverse strand, counting down.
TCCTGGTGAGGAAAAACTCCTTAAAAAAACCTGATTAAGGGAAAAGGAAACCTCAGGGATGTCCACATGTTGGAGAGATCCTCCCAGGATGGACAGGAGGTTTACCAGGACGGTTGAAGAAGAATTAGCTTATCAACTCTACAAGTACGTATCTGAACAGAGTTCAGCCAGATAGGACGGGGGGAGGAGGAGGAGCATTAAACTTGAGTTGTGTCAGAAGAGACGCGGCAGACCCGGTTTTGGCGTCTTCGTCTGGTATGGATACAGCATTAGGGCACCGGCGGCGTTCTGAGTCCAAACCCCAGGACCCCGTATCTAATGGGATCAGCCATCATGTCAAGAATCGACGAGTTAGGGTCACCAAAACATCAAAAAGTGAAGTGGAGGGACCTGAACCGAACAATCTGTGAGGACTTGGGAGTGAGAATGTGTTTGCTCAGTGTGGACTTTGACATCAAGTCTCCTTGAATCCAAAGACCTGGACCATCAGAAAACTCTGCAGGACGTGTAACGTGGACACCACAGGATCCCGGCTGGATCTGATCAAGAGGCTGCAGGAGAAGATGGAGATCCGGCAGACCCACGACAAGGTTCTGCAGTCGCTCTGGGGAGCTTCTGGTGAGTTTGTTGGGTCGGTTTGTGAATGCCTGAAGCGAGGAGCTCATGTTCCTTCTCTTCCCCACCAGGTGGATGGTCTGTAGTCCTGTGTCCACATGGAGTCGTCTACGCCCTGAAACTCAATCTCAGGAATGAAAGTCCCAGAGATTTCGCAGACCTCCTGCTGTCATGGAAGCATTTCCCTAATATATGTTTGTATGACTTTGCACACGATCTGGTGACGCACACAAACCTACGAACAGTCGACGACCCCGTCTTTCAGCCTGACGAAGGGAAGCTCGCCGAACCAACGCCGGAGAACCTGCAGGAAGCAGCCAGAGGGAAGCTGCGGGTGTCGCTGCCGTGGCTCGCAGAGAAATCTAACCTCCCCGACGAAAACGCTCATCCCGTGACCGGATCCAACCAGCGGTACGTTCTTTACGACAAATTCCACGAGGCGGATCCAGACGATCCAGAGGAAGTGCTGAGGAGCGTCAACCTCGTCCCAGAAATCCCAGGTTCTGTGAACGGCCCGGCGGCGGAGCAGCTGTTCTCAGATATGAGGAAAAACGACGACTTCCTGAACATCATGGCGCCCTCCACACACGTGTTCCTCATGAGGAACATCATCCAACACCGAAACACGGAAAGCAACCGCAAGCTGGTCGCTCGGCAGCTCAAACGTGGTCGCCACGGCGTTTTCCAGCTGAAGAGACTGAAGGTCAAATAAATGAAAATGTGGAAAAATAAAAACCTTTGATATCAAATATGGTTTTGATTTTACGATCGAACGACATTAGGTAGTAAAATATACAAATATCAGCTCAAAACTACTATATACTGACAGGAAGAACTTTCTAGATGTTGGTGTGAAGGTTCAGTGATTCTCCTGCTTTCCATACATTTATCAGCACATAAACTCATTCACACTTTCAGAGATTTCAGGAATCTTGGTGTCAAAACGTTTAAAAACTTTAAAAGGATTTGAAATATTGATAAATATGCCACCAGGAAATGAAAGTGAAAGTCTTCAAATTTCAAAATTGCAAATAGATTATTAACAAGACTTTAAATATATTCATGGGTTATGTTTTCATCTTTTGTAGCATTTTTCAAAAACTTTAGCTAATATTTTAGCTACATGCTAATGTTTTTGGCTAATTTGTTATCTACTAAGGTTTTTATAGGCTAATTTAGAGTTTAGCTTCAATTTTAGCAACAGGCTAACATTTGTCACTAATTTAGCTTTCGGATTAATTTTAGGCTATTTTGGAGTTTAGCTCATATTTAATCAATGTGTTTTTTGGGATGATTTGGCATCTGTTGTGGTTTTTTTATGCTAATGTAAGTTTAGCTAATAGTTTAGCTACATGCTAATGTTTTTGGCTAATTTGTTATCCACTGAGGTTATTTTAGGCTAATTTAGAGTTTATTTTCTATTTTAGCGACAGGCTAAAGTTATTGACTAATTTAGTTTACTGAGGAAATTTTTCCTATTTTTGAGTTTAATATTATTTAAGCAACGAGCTAGCTTTTTTTGGGCTCAGTTGGCATCCACTAAGATTTTTGGGCTACTTTGGAGTTTAGTACATTTAATAGTTTAAGTAACACACTAAATATTTTAGCAAAAATGGGCATTTATTAGGGATTTTTAATCAATTTAACTACAATTTTATTCAGAAATTTAGGTCAACTTCAGCTCTTTCATAGCGTTTCAGTGACATTTCCAGTCTTTTAGCAAATTTAACTTTTTACGATATCTTTTGCATATTCAGCAAATCCCTGCAACATTTTCAGCAAAAAGCTTCAGTATCTTCAGCAACTACTTTCAGGGAAAAAGCATTCACACTAGCATTATCACAGGTAAGGTTTTATTTAAATTTGATGCTGAGATATTCATGATGTTGGCTGTCTGTTATTCGATGTTGCTTTATCCGATGCTCCTTAAATGCAGCACATTTCAAAATTAATATTTAAATGTGTGAGACAGCAAATCGTAGATCCGAATAAATCATATAAAATATTAACTTTAAAACTATTTTAGTTGAGGTTCCTGAAGCTAAAAGAGAAAAAAGTTAACTTAAACACGAGGCTGAATTATCCATAAATCCCCGTGAGATGCTTCATAAACGTGAAACAAACTGATGCTCGACAGAACCAGGCGGCGGCGGCGGCGGCGGCGGCGGCGGCGGCGGCGGCGCTTCCATCTACCTGTTAGTGTGCGAGTTGTTGTGCATGAACCAGGAGCGGTTGTTGTCCACGTACATGGCCCAGGCTTTGTCGTCCTTCCCCAGCATCACGTCCTTCAGCACGTCGGCCCGGGCGATGCCGAAGGCGGGGTCTGGGTGGTTGTCGTAGCGGTCGATGGTGATCTCCCAGTAGTGGACGCCGCGGGAGAAGGCGGTGTTCCCCATGACCACGCGGTCGTCGTAGCTGTTGCAGGTCACCGTCAGGTTGTCGTTGGAGAACAGGATGTCCGGGTGAGCGGACGAAGGGTCGAAGGTGAACCAGGCCACTGCATGGTGAACGGAGGGGGCGGAGTCAGCACTGATAAGGTCACAGACTGTCAGAACAATGACGGAACGAACGGCACACACGTCTGGAACGGTTAGATGAGGGGAAGCTGCACTGAAGAAGATCTACAGGGAGAAACTCTATCACTACATCACCTCACAGACTCAAATACGGCTTTACGTGAAACGGCATCAACTCTACCGACGGCGGCCTCAACCGGAGGGAGGAGTTCAGACCATAACTTCAAACATTCCTTAAGTGAAAAACTACAAATGCTTTAGCTCCGCCCATTTAGTGTTTCTGAAGGAACGAAGGTGAGAATCTCTGGGATGTATTTAGAGTCAGAAGTCCACAGAACTGTGATTATGGTCTGTCGGCGTGACGACGAACGAACGGCTGAAAACACCAAAGATCAGCTTAGATTAAAACTATTTAAGGAGAATATGTGATCAAATCAGGATCAGATCAAAGTCAATGAAGATACATCTGAAAAAGTAGTGAAAATAAAAAGAAATAGTTTTAAACTCAAAGGTGTGTTAGGGCCGGTTTAAAAACTTTTTTTTTAAATTATGACTTCAAATCTCGTAAATTTATGATAAAAGAGTTGTATATTTATGACTGTAAACATCTTAGGATAAATTATGACTTTTATTCTCTTAAATTTATGAGAGTTAAAGTTTTACATTTTAGGATAAAAAACACATTTACAAGATAAAAAGTCGTCAAGTTATGAGAAAACAAACTTGTAAATTTATGAAACTTAAAGTTGTAAATTTATGAGAAAAAACCTCATAATATTACTTTAAATAATTATTACATTTTCAGAAAATGTTTAATTTCAAAGTACATACTTTTAACAGAAAATACTGAAAATTAATAGTAAAATCAAATTTAAATTAGAAGAAATACTGAAAACCTAAAATAAAAAACAATAAATCCAAAACTGTTGCAAAATTTATGAAATGTTTATCAGTAGCAGTAAAATCGTCTGTTTTTGTTCCTTCTTTTCATTTACATTTCATCTCAGAAATGTTCAGAGTTGATCCTGATTTTACGTGGTAGTGGCGCTTTCAGCTCATTGGCTACCAGCAGATGATTGAGGTCACAGAGGTCACGGTGACATCATCTCTGTTGTTGGCCTGCACCCACATATAATTATGAAAATCATTCATTCACACTTTGTTATTTGGTAACACTTCTAGTTTTTTTCTCATTTGTCCATGTTTGCATTTATTCTTTCACATTTTCAATATTTCTTCTAGTTTATGATGTGACGTTGTTTTCACATTTTAATTTACAACCTGGTTTATCTCCAGCTTTAAAACGTTTCTGATTTCCTCATGGATCTGCCGTCAAGCCTCTTTGGGTTCAGTCCTGCTCCGGTGGTGGAGTGGGCATCCTGCAGACTCAGCAGTTAAACACGTCTTACTAGTCTCTACGCTTAGACACATGTGGGGGGGGACGGGGGGCAGCTGCTGTCTGGTGGTCTCCACTGACCGTCACGCCTGCAGTTGTCATCATGAGAAGGACGCTCTCATTACACGCTCTCATTTCCCCAAAGAAACGCTGAACTAATGAGGGTTCAGGTGTTCAGGTGTGGAGTCCACAGAGCAGCAGGCTGCCCCCTGCTGGTGGAAGAGTGATGAGACAGGCAGAGGTCCAGAGGGGGGGCAACAGCAACAGAAGCGTCCATACCTGAGCCTAGAGACTGAATATCACATGGAGGGAGTCCAGCTGAAAGGAGGGAGGGGGGGCGAAGCGGGGAGCAGACAGTGGGGGGCGGAGGGGGGGTAAAAAGCAGATTTGATCAGGGAAGAGCAGCTGCAAGAAGGAAACTTCCTTTTACCAAAATAAAAGAAAACACCTGGAAAGAAGGCGGGAAAACATCAAAGAAACAAAAACATCAAAGAAACGAGGACATTGAGGCCTTTGAGGAGCCTCCAGCACGAGGTCAGTGAACGCCTCATCCTCAGTCTGACTGAAGGAGGTCAGTGAACGCCTCATCATTGGTCTGACTGAAGGAGGTCAGTGAACGCCTCATCCTCAGTCTGACTGAAGGAGGTCAGTGAACGCCTCATCATTAGTCTGACTGAAGGAGGTCAGTGAACGCCTCATCCTCAGTCTGACTGAAGGAGGTCAGTGAACGCCTCATCCTCAATCTGAAGTACTTTTGGTTTTTAGACTCAGCTAACTAGTAGAACTCTGAGGCTACATGCTAGCAGAACCTTTTACAGAAACTGTTAGCATTTCATCACTATGTTGTGTTGAAACCATCGACTGTATGTGATAACTGGACTCAATGATTCAACCAAATGAAGTCAATTCAGTCGCCCTTTTTTTAACACTACGGACGCCACTTGGAGCCAGACATCGTAGGTGAGCAGTGATTGGTCCAAATCGGTCTCAGTCATAGTTTCTATGGAAACCACTCTCACCAATCAGGAGTGAGCTCTCTGGAAGGCCACGCCTCCACCATGTGAAAGCAGGCTACAGGAAATCTGTCAGGCAGGCTCCGCCCACTTTTAATTGAGGCATCTTATTGGTCAGTTAATAACTTGAAATACAGAGAAAATATTTAAAAAAATGAAAAGTTTAAAAAAGTTTCTGAACCAGAATGTTTATTCTGACCAACAGAATGACTGATAACAGCTGGTTGTTTCTCCGTAGAAGTCTATTGGATTTTAGCTTCTTGGAGCCAGCATGTACTTCCTGTTTGGAACACCAGGGGGAGGAGGGCTCTCTCAGTCCAGTTCTCTTATACTGTCAATGATTATCTCTGAATTCTGTCTCTGCTTCATAACTCTTAAAGACTACAGAATGAGGTCGATCCAGTTCTCTGGATTTGAACTTGATTCTGAAACCATCTCTCTACTTTTTTACACTAAATGTTAAATATGACGTCACCTGTTTGCCAAAACCAACAAATAAGAACATATAACGAAAACTATTTATGTCTCCACTGTGTTCTGATGCTGACAGCGTGGATGGTTATATAAAATAACAAATCATTCATTCTGGTCTATATTTGCCAGTCTTGTGAGCATCAATGCACACTAGTTTTTTGCAGAGACTTCTGGGTAATTTCCTGGGCACTGAGTTTTTGGACTGGATGTTCTCGAATTAATATGATTTGTAGGACGGGATTCTCGTTCAGCATTCAGATACTAGAACTGCTCTTCTCTGCAGCGATGCAGGATGTGAGCTTAGCGTTGGTCATGTGACCTGGCGGGAGCCGTCAGCTATTGGATGAAACGCTTTAGCTGAGCATTAATGCTGAGAGTCAAACTGTCCACTGGAACACAGAGCAGATTCAGGATACGTTCACTATTTGTTTTCTCTGAGTTTTTAGTCTTTAAGTCTGAATAAAAACATGATTTATTCTGATTAACAGCAGCGTTTGTGAGCAGAACTGTACAAGTCCATCAGAGACGTGGATGATCCTACAGTTAATGCACTCAGAGAACATGGAGAATCTGTTTTACGTCATAGACGATGGTGGCCATAAACTCAGTCCAGTTTCTGAGCCTCAGATCAGAACTTTTAGGTCCACTGAAGGGTAGCGAGTTTCCCTGAAAGCAGAGCAGCATTAAGTAATCAAGCAGATGAGAGGATTACCCAGCAGCCACCTGCTGCTGACGCCACAGCTTTAGAACCCAAACTCAGCAGTGAAGCGGAGAGTTTCAGAAACTGGAAACGTTCTGAGAACGTGGATCCACAGTTGAAAAGCTTCCCTCCTTCAGAACAAAACTTCAGTCTGAGAACATTTATGATTCGTCACATCTCCAGGACAAACCAGATTTTCTGCTTTTCTTAGAAGTTCAAAGAAACGAGTTTGTGATCAAACAGTCACTGTGACCCGAAACGTCAGAACTCAAATCTGATAAAAACCCTAAGAACTGATGAAAATCATTTGTGTTTAAAGTAGTGATAAAAAGATGATTCTCATAAATCTGCTGCTTTATTACAAACATAAACTATTCAACTAAAATAGACAAAAATCCCTAAACTGAACATTTCTTTATGCATTCTATCCTTTATGCTGTTATTTTAGGGATTATCAGACATTTCAATGACATTAAAACTTAATCTGAACTTTTCATGGTCTATTTCCTGTGGTTGAGGATCATTTTCCTGTCAGTAAACATTTAGATACTCTGGAGAGCAGAAACGTTCATGTTGGATTAACGCTTTTAAACCAGAGATGTTGTCGGTGACGGCTAAACACACACGCACTTTGACCTTCTGTAACTCTTCAAATAAGGTAAATCAGATGATTTGATGCAGAGAAGGCGGTGGTCCACTACCGTAAAGTTTAGTATATCGGGACACGGCTTCAGGATCTGGAATGACGTTTATTACATTAACCCTTTAAGGCTTTAGAATGTGAACACTGGAGCTATAGAGCTCTGGTCTTAAAGACTTAATAAACTGAAATCCAGAGCTACAATCCCAGACCATGAAACCCTCACCGCCATGCTTACTTAGTGTTTCTGTCACAGAAATAATACATTTTGTCGTCATTAAAGGTAATTTTTTTTGCTGCGATTGCTAATATCTCACAGTGTTATATGGATTCTCAAACGAGAAGCTCCAACAATTGTTCTGCTCTCAGTTTGGCCACTAGGTGGCAAACGCGCTGTAGATTTACACCTTATTCCAGAAGACGAAGAAAGAATGAGAAAAAAATTGTGTTTTGGACCACAAATGGTTACTTTAAAAAATATTTCACTTAAAGAGTTTGGAAAAATCATATGAAGATGCTCATTTAGTCAGAATGTTTGTTTGCGTTCGCATTAGTCGTCCTATGGGAAATCCCACTATACGTTAGCATCAAGCTAGTGGGGTTTAGCATTATGAGTTAGCTACTTTTACAAATTGATTATTGATCTATTATATTTAGATCGATTTTATTAACCCATTCCTATTCATTAGTAATTTTACTTCTCAATAATTTTTGTATTTTTCAGGCAAAAACGGCTTTTTAACCCTTTAACACCTGAGACGTCGGCGGTGACGCTTAAACACAAAATCTTTAACGTACTGTAACTTTAGAAGCAGCTCATCAAGCTGCTTCTCTTCTTTAAAATCTACTGGAATGATTCTATTAACGGTTGAAAAGTTACAGTAAATCAAAGAACATAAAACTGGATTTTAAAATAAAATAAAAATAAATAAAAGCTCAACATTTGTTGGGTTTAAACCAATATTTCTCTCAATCAAATGAAGAGTTTTAAATGGAAATTTGGCCCTGAGGCTTGTAGAGTCTGAGATGAAACTGTTACTTTCTATCGTGTTTCTTTCATTATTGACTCGTTTTGTTCCCGTTTCAATAAAGTTTTATACAAACTGAAGGTGAGCAGCAGGTGAACGTACTCTCAGAGGTCTGCATGACCAGCGTCTTGCTGTACTGGCCCACACCGCTGGCGTTGAAGGCCTTCACCCTGGACCTGTAGGTGCTGTTGAAGTGGAGCCCGTCCACCGTGCAGATGGTCTCCGTCCCCACGTACACTTCCTGTCAGGACACAAGCACTTCCTGTTAAGCCGTCGGCGTTTTCCTGCAGGTTCGGATCTGACAGCCTGAGCGAGGGAGCGTGGGCGCTGCAGCCCACGCCGCGGTATAAATAGATCCGGAGACACAACTCGCCGGGCTCAGCGTGGAGCTGCGTTGGTGAGACTCGGTGAGTCAGAGGAGGAAGAAAAAAGGATTCTGTCTTCCTGAGAAAACAGGATTTCATAGAATCGAGGAAAAACTGCGTTCTCATCAAGACTGAAGACAGATCTGATCTGGAGGCAGCAGATCCAGATCAGGGATCTGTTCAGATGAGACTGATCTTCCTCTGGAGGAACAGAAGATGAGGACAGAAGGATGGAGAGATGAAGGACTTCATCTGGAGGGACGGAGAACAAGTGTCTTCTCATTTATTCATCGTTAGCTAGAATGAACATCAGACTTTAATGGCTCCAAATGACACTTTCACCTCCACGGAGAGGAGAGCTCCACAGAAACAGATGTTTTTAGATCCTGACAGCTGAGAAACCTGATCCAGACGGAGGAACTCCTGCACCTCACAGGACCGGGATCAGCTCGGGGGGAACTCGTCGGCTCAAACGTCGGTTCATGGATCCATAACATCCTCCAGTCTTCAGCGGTCCAGATGAGCTTCTGGTTCTGATTCTGATCACATTCTCATCCCAACTCGTCACATATTGACGTTTGGTTAAGTTCTGCTCCGCGTCACTCGTTGACGTTTTGGGTCCACAAGTCGACGTTTTTCAACGTCCTGATTGTTCCTGTTAAATCACTGAACCACAACCTCCAGAACACGAACCAGAACCGGTCCAGTACTGCAATGCGTAGCACACCGGTCTAAAAACCAGACACAAACTGGTACCAGACATGGTACCGAATGCAAGACCGGACGCAAACCAGAAACAGTTAAGCGGTACCAGACGCGGAACCAGGCACAAACCAGTACCAGACGTGGTAACGGATGGGGTACTGGACGCAACCAGACGCGGTACTGCATCCGGTACTGGACCCGAACCGGCACCGGGACCCAGTACCGGATAAAAAACGTACGTGGTACTGGATGCAGTACCAGATGCTAACCGGACATGGTACCGGGCCAGAACCAGAGGCAGCACCGGGAGCGAACCTGTAGACTACCGGGTTTAGGTTTGTGTACCGGTACTGGCTGCGTCATGAAGACCAGTGTGTATTGGGTACCGGGTACGGTACCGGGTACGGTACCGGGTCCTGAGGGTGGGTTTCATGAACAGCCAACACGTCAAAAATGGCGAGTTGAAGACACCAAAACGTCAACAAATGACCTGGAGGGTCCTGAACCAAACGCCAGTCTGTGACGAGTTGGGATGAGAATGTGTTTGGACCTCAGGATCAGAACCAGAAGCTCATCTGGATCACTGAAGACTGGAAGATGTTATGGACCGAAACCTTTGGTTCATGAAAATGTCAAACACGGAGGAGGAGGTGTGGTGGTATGGTTTCTCTGGGTCTCCATGAACCGAAGCTTTCTGCTGATTTCTGTTCTCTCTGCTGTGAGCTGAAACCCAAAGAGAAGTCCGGTTCTACCAGAACCATCTGAGGTCAAAGGAACAGGTTGGGGGAGGGGTCGGCGCCGTCGGATGAACGAGACAGAAGATGGAAACCAAAGAAACATCTCTGGGAACGTCTGGAGAGAACTTTTCATCTAAACTCTGGTTAGAACGTCTTTTCTGAAGGTGGTCGGCGCTTTCATCAAGTGGGCGGGACTAAGTACTTATGGAGGACTCCTATAGGTCCATCCACCTGCCAATCAAGGACTGAAAAGCTCTAATTATGCACAAACTTAAAGTAAAAATCATAAAAACTGTAAACATGAAGCGGCTTCTGTAAACATCCGTTTGTTTTTTAACATGGAAGTCAACAGAAAACGACTCAAATGTTTGCAGATCGACTTTTTACTTTGATTTACTTCATCACGATATTTTCATTCTGTCGTGTTTTTGTCCTCTCTGAATTTGTTTGTGTTTCTGCAGCCCAAAGATGATTTTTATCTCTGAATCATCTCGTGTTTCCTGGAAGTATCAGGAGAATCGGATCAGATTCAGATGATCTTCAGATCTGCAGAGAACGTCTCTAAACTCTGAAT
>NC_050533.1:1002935-1006216 GCF_002922805.2 Oryzias melastigma | reverse complement strand
ACCACGACCCCCCAGGCACCAGAAGAACCGGTTAAAGAGGAACAGAGCAGACCCACCCTGAAGGGCCCGCCGTTCCCGTCGTCCAGCTCCAGAATGTATCCCTCCACGGCGATGGTGGAGAGCGGCGGCTGTTTCCATGACAACGTGGCGCTGTTGTTCTGAGTGCAGCATTCCTCCAGCTGGAGTATGGGGGCAGCAGGGACTGGAGGGAGGGGGCAGAAAGCAGGTCAGGTAACAACCCGGTGAGACGAAACGCACGCAGGAACTGGAACTCACGGACGGCCCGGCGGTCGGTTCTGAGTCCGACCGGGTTCCTATTAACAGACCGGGTTACCATGAACTGACCGGTAAACCGTTTTCAGACCAATTTATCGTTATCGGAACGATTTATATGGAGCTATTTTGGGGCCATAAATATTTGAAACCCAAATAAAACAAAATATTGGTGTTCGGCCAAATAAAATGGTCAAATGTCCAAAACGTTTTGCTATTCTAAAATAAACTTTATCTTCAGCTTCAAATATTCTGTTTTTTAGGTTTCAGATCTTAAAATTTCAGTTTCAACTCTTTTTTTTTTTGTTTCCGAATCTGAAAATGTCACTTTCAAAACCTCTGGCCCCGTTGTGGCTCGTTGGGGCGGGGTTAACGCGAAGGACCAATCAAAATGGACGAGGGAGGTAACTCCAGTCGTGGTGCGTTCAATGACTCTGAGAACAGCGATAATTACGGTCAGAAAATGTCTGTGTTGTCTGAACTGTCACAGTTCTGAAGTTGTTCATAGACGGTGTAAAAGCAGAGTTTAATCACGTCTAAAACGCCGTTCTAGCTCGTTCAAAACGCCTTATTGTGTTAAATAGTCGTAGAAAAGTTGTGGACATTTTACATTTAGTATTGAGCAAACATTAATATTTTTTTAATGTTTTATTTGGGTAGCTCCATAGATTCACAGTTATCAGACAGATTTATCGTAAACAGACCAATTTAACCGCTATAAGACCAAATTATTGTTATTGGACCAAATTACCGTTATCATATCAGACCGGTTTATCGTTATCATATCAGACCGGTTTACCGTAAACACTTTAGAGAATTCCAGGATTCAAACTGTTCAAAATGTTCATCCTTTAACCCTTTAACAGCCACAGAGAGAGAAATATGTCTTTGTGGATCTAAAACACTCGATCACTGCTTCTCCGGCGACGGCCCGCCCTGAACGCCGAGCTTCACCTTTCATCTGCACAAAGTCCAGCTGGTGGATGGTCTGCAGGAGCGGCCCGCTGTCCAGAGTCAGGTCGAAGTCGCTGGTCATCCTGGGGGTGAGCGTTCCCTTCCCCCACTGGCCCTCCGTCATGTGGACCCTCCGGATCAGAGCGTCCGAGATCTGGGAGGAGACGGGATAAACGGATCCAGCTGATTCTGTCGCCATGGTGATGGAGCGGATTGTCAGTCAGTACAGAACTCCACTTTTATTTACAGTCTCTACACTCCATGTTGGTCCTGCTGAGATGTGAGGATGGATGAAGATGACCTCTGACCTCCAGCAGCCCGAGATCAAACCTTTAATCTAACAAATGAGGCAGAATAAATGATTCGGTTTGCTTTTAACTCATAAAAGATCAAACTTTTTACCAAAGTTTTGCTTTTCATATAAAACATGTTCATCCTGGACGTAGAGCTGATCAAACTAGACGTCTTCAGGTCAACAGGATGTAAAAACCTTCATAGTTTATCATCTATGTGAACCTCAGACATCAGTTTATAAATGGAACTAATATAAATCTAATAGATGCTAATTAAGTAATCCTGACTTTAAAGAATTACTATTATATTTTTATTTAATTTTTCTTTTTTATTATTTTTCCTCTTTGTCCTCAGCAGTCTTACCCTGTTGGGTTTAGTTATTTTAGTTTGGATCTTGGTAGTCTTAGTTTACAGGCTTTGTTTATTTATTTTCTTTAGGAGGAGCTGCTGACTCTGACGGTCGACATGCTGGTCAGCCGTCTCCATGACTTATTCCATGTGTGGCGTCACCATGGAGACATAAAAGATCCACATGTGGATCTGGAGCTGCAGGTTCCAGACTCCTGGTCCAGAGGAACAAAGTTCTTCAGATTCAAACCGATAAATCTTTAGGAGCAACAACGTAAAAGTGAAGGGAGCGTTTGCGTCTTTAGACGTTTCCTTTTCCCACCTGCAGGAATCCGCTGGGATCGTTCTCCTTGATGACCTCCAGACAGTATTCCATGAGGCCCGTGGTCTGACGGAGCTTCACGGTGCAGTGGGAGATCTGGTCCCGGACCACCTGGAGGGAAAACAAACACCAGGAGAACGACGTGAGGAGGAGCAGCTGGAGGAGGAGCTGCAGGAGGAGCTGGAGGAGGAGCAGCTGGAGGAGCTGGAGGAGGAGCAGCTGGAGGAGGAGCTGCAGGAGGAGCTGGAGGAGGAGCTGGAGGAGGAGCAGCTGGAGGAGCAGTTAGAGAAGGAGCTGCAGGAGGAGCTGGAGGAGGAGCAGCTGGAGGAGCGGTTAGAGAAGGAGCTGCAGGAGGAGCTGCAGGAGATTGATGGAGTGATTTCTGTTCCCTCTGCTGGAGGAAGAGGAGCAGACTCATGAAGAAGACCTGCCGTCAGCAGATCCTGTCACAAACATGAATGTTTTTCGGGTCAGACCTGGAGCTCCGCCTCCTTCCCCACATTCCCTCCTCCACCCTTTCTGCTCACATTCCTGAATCCATCTGAGCTGACTCCAATCAATCACTCGGATTCCACGGGATTCCTGTCCGGACGGGGAGATTCCCCCATCTCAGATCTCCCGTTCGCCACATTGAAATGAGCGGAGGAGTTGAGGTCGCCGTTGCTAGGCAACAGAAACTTCCCTGCTGCCGTCTGTGATGCTTGGAGGCAGAGAGGAAAATCCTCTGCAGCCGCACGGAAACCCGAAACGAGCTTCACGTCCAAAACACACAAGCTGGAAAACAATACCCAGAGAGAGGAGGAGGAGGAGGAGGAGGAGGAGGAGGTCTTTATTAGTATTGGAGGAGCGCCTCTTCATCACACCTGATGCAAGAGGTCTGCAAGCAGCTGATGAGGCCAGAAACAGACGAGGAGATGCAGAAACAGGAGGTCAGAACGAGGAGACCGAAGAGAATCCATGTTTTAGGAGAAATAAACCTAAAATTCTTAACTCCTTGGGAGCTGCAGGAGGAGGAGGAGGAGCAGGAGGAGGAGGAGGAGGAAGAGCAGGAGGAGGAGGAGCAGGAGGAGGAGGAGCAGGAGGAGGAGCA
>NC_050533.1:993958-1002846 GCF_002922805.2 Oryzias melastigma | reverse complement strand
GGAGGAAGAGCAGGAGCAGGAGGAGGAGGAGGAGCAGGAGGAGGAGGAGGCACCTCCTGCAGCTGAAGCTCCTTAGTCAGTCACAGACCGACTTCACTGACAGATTCTGCTTCATCAGATCCATCAGAACTGAAGACTTCACCTCCACACGTTTCAGGCTCCATCTAAACCGTTTTATCATGTTTTTCATAATAACCATAATAATCAATTTTCCTTTTAAGATGTAAAAACACAATAAAAAATGCAAACAGAACATTTTCTGTGGAAAAAAGAGAAAAAACTTCAAGATAAAACCAGGAGATAAAGGAATCTTAATGATCTTTTTAAAAGATCTGTTGCTGTAACTTTTTTATGATTGTAATAATAATTTTAATAATCTTAACGACTGTCTGATTTAATGTCTGCTGTTCCATCCTGATTGTTTCTGTTTGTCTCCTGTAACTCTTGATTTTTTCTTTCTCAGACGGTCTTGCAGAACAAAAATAAATTTCTCAGGCTGGGATCAAAAAATGATCTTAAAAAAAGATCTTTATCTTATCTTAAAATGATTCTGTGTCTTAATCTGTCTCACCTGAATAAATAAAGGTAAAATAAAAAACAAAATAAAATAGGAGCCCCTTAAATTTCTGTTTTTTCAGATATTTTTATAAACATTTATGATAAAAACTCTAAACTGCAGCACTTGACTCGAGTTACGTCAGTTGTCATAGCAACCAATAAGAAAAGCCTTTTGTGAATCCTGACTGCAGCGTCTCCAGAGAACCACATAAAAACAGGCTCAGTCAGGACATTTATGAGACCTGAGAAATAAATATTCAAATGTGAGTAAAGCAATAATCATGAACTAAAACACACGTCTGCTTCTGAAGAACTCCGACCAGACAAATCTTTGGTTTTACTTTAGTTTGTTCCCATATTCGGGGCTGAGGGGAAAGAATGAAAAAACCAGCAACACAAATGAAGAAGCAGCTCAACAAAAAGACGACAAACATCAAATCACCAACTAGTTCAACAGAACCAGAAACTAAAATCTGGTGAAGTGGAGATTCTCTGCAGGAAGAGAATGTTTTTTAAAACCATGAAAACCATCCTTTCAAAATAAAGGCTTTCTTAGTCTGAACTGATCTCCGCTGTTCTCCATGACCAGCGTTACTCCCTATGATGACATCATCAATAGTACACAGACTTCATTTATGAGTAAAAGTAAGTCGATAAGATAAAGATAATAAGATACTACAGTTTGTAAACAGAAGAGATAATGTTAAAATGACATTTTAACCATTTTTAACTCTTGTTAATCAAATGGTGAATCAGCTGCTCTGGAGGGTTCCTTTTGTTTGTAAATCTGACTGATGACATCACCAGCTGTAAACTTCACCGCACATCACTAGTTAGCGCGTAGCTGATCACAAAATACATCAAAACATTAGTTTTATAGCTTCAAAAAGTGGATCACCCTCCCAGCAGAGGGATACCGGTCTAAAGTCCTTAACTCTACAAAAATCCATTTCAGATCCCACTGCTGCTCCAAATGCCTCCACAACTGGAGGGTAGAGGAAGAATTCAGATTCAGTCTAACGGTGTACCCTCCTCTTTTTGGTTTTCCATCCACCAGTGCTCTAGAAGAAACAAACCAGACTTTGAGGTCAAGCGTACTCGGGTACGGTACGGATGACCCGGTGTGAACTCATCCTCAGAAACAAAGCTGCGTCTTCCTTCTGTGAACCTGGAGGTTTTGATCTTTTCTGCTTCAGCTTCTACATCAGCGTTGATTTGAAGTCTTGAGTTTCAGACCTTCAAATGTTTCTGAACCCGGAGTCTATTCCAGAAACTTGATTTGAGGGAGTTTCTGAGGAAGTAGTAACCCAGGTTAGTAACCCTGAGTTACTACTTACACAGATGATGAAACACATTTCTACTTTGGTTGGTTTCCATCCCTTTAGATGATACTTCCCTCTGAGGATCCACTACGCTCTCGTCCAGAACCTGACCAGCAAAACGACCAAACGCCTCGGCAGCCGATGAAACATCTGAACTAACACTGATGAAATGAAACTGACTCATCCAGCGAAGGACTTCTTTCTTCTCTGCCTTTCAAACAGACCCGACGTGTGCTGGTCACCATGGAAACCAGACGCTTCATTGTGGACGCTTCATCCAACAACAAAAAACAAATTTTCTTCCTTTACGGACGCCGCAGAAATCTGTAAATTCATTTTCATCTGCGGTTCAACGAGACGGAAGATTGGAACGTTTTCATCAGCAGTTCTCAGAAATGAAGATTACACGACTATCAATCAATCAATCAATACACTTTATTAATCCCAACTACAAACTCATATAAAGATTGAGCCAAAAATCAAGGAAATACTTAAATCTGACTTTAAGTATAAAATAAATTTGTGCCTTAATACTTTTTCTCCAATTCTGTTTCGAATAATTAAAAACCAAAAACATGCAAACTAGAAAAGTTGCATTACCTGTGATAATGCTAGTGTGAATGCTTTATGCTGAATGTAGTCACTGAAGATGCTGAAGAAATTTATTTCTATTGTTGAATGTGATGAATGTGCTGAACCAAATTTGCATAATTTGCAGAAAGTGCACAAAGAATTTGAAGAATTCGAAGTAATGAAGAAATTACAATATAGCTAAAATATTAACTTAACTTCAAATTAGCCCAAAAATCCTCAGTAGACGTCAAATTAGCCAAAAATGTAACACATTGCTCAAATATTACCTTCCTCCAAATTAGCTCAAAAATCTTCAATAGACGCAAACTTAGCCAAAAAGCTAGCATGTTGTTAAAATACTAGCTTAACTCAGAATTAGCTCAAAAACCTCAAATTGGACAAAAAAGTTAGCATTGTGCTAAAATATTAGCTTAAATCAAAATTAGCCCAAATATCCTCAGTAAAGGCCGAGTTAGCCTAAAAAGCTAACATGTTACTAAAATATTAGCTTACTCCAAATTAGCTCAAAAAACGTATTAAATGCCAAATTAGCCAAAAACGTTAGCACTGTGCTAAAATATTAGCTAAATTCAAGAACAGCTAAAAAAACTCATTAGATTCTAATTAGCCACAAATATTAGCATGTCGCTAAAATATTAGCTTAACTAAAAATGATCCCAGAATCCTCAGTAGCAGTCATGTCCTGAACGAAATGAACATTTTGACAGAAAGATTGAAGAAAGTGATGAAAGTCTGAATGAGTTTTTACGCTCCAAAAACGTACGGAAGAAAAATAAATAATGAGAAAGAAAAACAGGATCACTATTATGTGATTGATTCGTAAGCAATCACACGATAGTGATGTTAGATACTGGTAGGCAGAACGCTTCTTATTCATTTCTCTCCTGGTTTTCCCATAAATCTGTTCTGGTTCCTGTTCTCTATCCATCCACGGATGAGAATCTGTACAGACAAATCCGTGCGTGGACGTGCCGGCGCCGCATGCTCACATGTTTCTGCGTGCACATGCTGGCGGCGGCCCGCCCACACGTGTGAAAGTTGATTCTGCGCGGCGTCCAAGCGTGAAATTGGAGGTTGGTGATCATACACGGAGCAGATCTCTCCCAGAAACAGCGGCTGAAGCTGCAGAGCGTTCGGCTCAGACTGCAGCACATGCACACGCTCAGACGCTCACGATGCGGCTGTGCGTGTCAGTAAAGAAGAACACGTCTGCTTCAGTCAGACGGATGTTTGTCTCTGCAGCTCATCTCAGAGGAGAATCGGGAAAACTCGTCTGTCAGCCACAAAATCAGCCGTCATCTGTCAAAGCTGTCGGTAAAAATAGTTCAAATGAAAGAACAATATTGATCATCTTTACTGAACAGACGGACTTGATCCTGCAGGATCATCATTTCTACGGAGGACAAACTCGATTCTCTCAAAATAACTAAAACTTTTCCTGAGGATCAGAACAAAATTACAGACCATAATATCCAGATGATAAAAATTTAGTTCTGATTTTATAAGTTCACTTCTTCCCACTCATTATCAAGAAATCAATCAAAATCTACTCGACTTTAGCTAATATTGACCATATTCATCAATCAAATTTGACACAAGTGTCTTTGATTTGTTTTATTCTCTAATCAATACATTTCATTATTTCTGTAATGAGTTTAAAAATCTGTTTTTGTCCTGTTCTATCAACAGTCTATGATTCAAATAAATCAGATTAATCAATCAATTAATCCTAAAACAAAAAGGTTTTCTTCCTCAAAGATCACGAAACAGAACTCAAACACATGGTTATGGTGTGATTGCTTAGTCAGCATTCACACTAAAGTGATTCTCCTTTCTGTACGTTTTTCAGCTCGTAAAAACTCAGTCACACTTTCAGAGATTTCAGCATCTTGGTATCAAAACGTTCAGCTCCTTCAGGACGATACTGCTCGTATTTTTGGGATTTATAAACTATAGTTTTTGAAACATGCTAACATTTTTGGTTAATTTGTTATCTACTGAGGTCTTTATATTTAAATCATAGTTTATCTTCCATTTTGGACACAGGCTAACATTGTTGACCAATTTAGTTTACTGATGAATTTTAGGCTATTTTAGAGTTTAGCTAGTATTTAAACAACGAGCTAGCTTTATTTGGCATCTAGTAGATTTCTTGGGTTAACTTGGAGTTCAGCTCATATTTAAGCAACACACTAATTTTTTTTTTGCAAAATTGGAATTTATTGGGGAATTTTAAGCAATTTTACTACAATTATTTTCTGAAATGTAGGTCAACTTGAGGCTCTTTCATAGTTATTTAAATTTTCTGTCTTTTAGCAAATTTAACATTTCTCAAATAGCTTTTGGATTTTCAGTAAATCCCTTCTACAATCAAAGTCAATTTTATCACCATTTTCAGCAAAAAGCTTCAGCATCTTCAGCAACTACTTTCAGTAAAAACATTCACACTATTATTGCAGGAAATGCAACTTTTCTAGTTTCTTAATTTGTCGTAGATCACTTTAAGCTTCAGTCAAATGCTCACGTATGGGTCTGACCCACAGACCGCCGTATTCACCCGTCAGGACGGCTGGACCCGGTGAGGCTTCAGTCGTGGTCAGACTCCACCACCACATGGGAGCTCTCAGACAAACTGTTTGCTGTCGTCCTCTGTGCATTTCAGACATTTACGAGCTTGTTTTCCATGAAATCTTCGTCTCCTCTCAGACCGAAGACGTTTAGGTTCTTCGTTCATCACAGGAAAAGGAAATTCCTCCAAATACAAAAGAAGAAAACTCTAAACGTTGTTTCTCACCTTCAGTTTGTGTTCGTGCTCCTTGTTCACTTGGGTCAACAGCTGAGCTTTACGGCGGTTCAAGGCGTCGATGAGCGCGTCGCACTGCGCCACCAAACACGCCTCGAACTCCACGCCGTTCTCCTGCAGAGAGACGTCACAAACAGGAGTTCAGCGTTCTACCGTCAGGTAATGATGGCAAAGACACAACTGTTTTCAGAAACATCCGGTTCTCCTCCTGTTCAATCCGTCCATCCTCCTCTAACCAGCCCATGAAGATGACCTCGGCTCGGCATTCAGCCGCTGTTTCACTCCGTCCTGCTGCACGAGGATGAAGATCGCAGGTCGTGATGCATGCAGGTGAGTTCTCTGCAGGACGTTTATTCTGTCAGTCTGGCAGAAGAACAGAACTCTAAATCTGAATCTGCTTTCAATAAGTCAGAAAAGTGTTGATTTATGCTTTAAATCCTTCATGAAAAAGGAAAATGTTTCATTCATTTCCACCAAAGTCAGAAAAGTGAGTTTGTTAGTTGATCTGCAGAGAAAAACGATGAGGAATCCTGTTAACTTTCTCTGCTAATTCCAAACGGTTTTAAAAGCTCTGATTTGGAACTCGAGTTTCTGTTCTGTGGTCAGCTCTGAACCTCCGATGAATAACTGGAAGGTCAGGAGGCGGGAATCCAGCCGGAGATCCCGGTCAGCTCCGGGATCCGTCTGTGCAGACCGGTAGGTGTGAACTGACGGGAGTCGCAGACCTTCACATCCATATAACTACAATTTATTTCTCAGTATATGGAGTATTTATGAGTATATTCCATTTATGGAAGCAATATTTATTAGTGTATTGAAATACTCCAACTATATTGAAATATATCAATCCATATGATGCTCTATGTACTGAAATATGCTATATAATATATATGTTAAAAATAAGTTGACCATACATATATTGCAATATATTCAGAAATATATGGGTAAATGACTGGCATATATTTTGTAATATATTGGCAGTATTTTCCCGTATATTGCTATATATTTTGTTTCGTACGGAATGACACGACTGACAGACAAATCCAGAACTCTCTTCAGATTCGGTTCCTCATCATTCTATGACCATTTTTTTAATTAAAAAAAATCATTTCCAGTAGTGTTTTAATTACAATTCTGAACTTTTTAACCAAAATCTCACAACCCAAATGTCTTAAAAAGACATTTTTCACGTTGATCTGAAGCCTGTTTCCAAAATCTCCTCTGAGGGGCGTGGCTTTTGGAGCTCCGCCCCTGATCCCTCCTGTCTGATTCTGATAGCTCTGTGTCTCACTAGCATAAATCTTCATAAAAACATCCATCAATCTGGGTAATGTCCACCCCTATGGTTCTGATCCGAGGAAGTGAAGATCTTCATGGACAGAACTTCCTCCAAAATCCTGATTCTTTCTCCTTCCAGTTCACCAAAGACTCTTTTAGCTAATTCTCCAATGTTTATTGACTGTGATCAATACATTCAATCATTGGTTTCTCAGAGTTCTTGATAAAATAATCAAAGCTAACATCAAAATGCTCTTTCATTGATTTACAATCCTTTCCAACTGCGGTCAAATGAGCCGCCGTTCACATTTCCGTGGTCACATCAAGAAGCTCCGTGGAGTCTGGTGGAGATTTTCCAGCGTTCTCAGTCCTGCTACCGTAAGTATTGGATGAAACTCACACCAAAAATCCAGTGATGCTGATTTGACCACAGAAATGTGAACGGCGGCTCATTTGACTGCAGTCAATGTGAAGATACCATCTTCTCTTCTCCAGAACCTGAACTAGACACTAGGAACAGATGAGGGTTTAGTGCATGTGCAGCAGAGCTGTTGATGGAAAGAAGATCATTCATTCAGACAGAGTCTGTCCAAGACAGTTTGATTGACAGATTTGAAAGGAGAAATACTCAGAAATGAAAAATGATTTCTGATTACATTTGTTCTCTTTCAGAAGAAAAATGACACAAAGACATGATAAAAACTCAAAAACAGGATTTTCATCTTTAAAAAAATAAATTCCAACATTTGTCTCCAGGACAGAGAACCTTCTAACCGCCTCTGCAGGTGAGGGTCGGCGTACCTGGATGTGTTGGACCATGTTCCTCAGCTGCACCAGGAACTCCTTGGCTTCTGTGGCTCGGTCTGACAGGCCGTTCAGCGCCTGCGACAGCTGACCCTGCAGAGACAGAACGGGCCGAGACCATGAGAAGGTTCTGCTGAACACAGCTTCACTGTGAGGCCTCACAGGAAGCTGCTCAGGACTTCAAAATAAAAGCATTCCAATATGGACGTTCTTTTGAGTCATATATATATATATATATTTATATAAAATAATTTGTAATTCTAAATTTGAAAACGAATTTTGTAATTTAGAATTGAATATTAAAAAAAAATAAAATTCAATGACAAATAAAAAAAATAAAACATTAAATAAAAACCAAATCAGTTGCACTGTAAATTGTAATGAGTTTTTGATGCCATAATTCAGATGAAAATGTATTTTTTCAATGTACAATTCAATATTACAAAATGACATTAAACAAACTCCATTTTTAAAGATCATGAACAACAATTAAGATTATTTGTGTTGATTTTCTGCTCAGATCAACTCAGAAAAAAGACACAAAAAAGCATTTTCTGGAAAATGAACCACAACCAGGAAATCTCAGGAATCTATGATGATTCGTTGAGCCGCTTTTCTCCTTCAGAATCTACTGGAATTATCCTGTTAACGGTTGAAGAGTTACAGTAAATCAAAGAACATAAACTCTGGAGTTCAGGTGTTAATGGGGTAAAAAAAATTAATGTTTCGATTGAATGAGTTTTATTTTTTTTACCAGCAGGCGGCGTATCCTATAAAGCTCCTGTTTTTCTTTGTTGCCCACCTTTAGAATGTTATTAAGGTGGGAGGAGCCAACTCCAGTCACTATGGCCGCCCACCTCAGATTTCCTCTTATCGTGTCAGAATCCCCTGAGAAACCTCAGAATGAATGTATGCAGTAAAGCATGGTGGTGGGAGCATCATACTGTGAGGTCGTGTGAGTGAATGTTGTGTTAGAATCCCAGAAGGAAAAACCTGGATCTTCTAAACCACGTGTCAAAGTCAAAGTCTGAAAAGGCGGATCTCCCCCCGAACGATGGAAGTTAAAGTCCCATTAGCTGTCACGCACCAAGGTGTGTGGAATTTGACCCCCCCCCCGGGGGAGTGGTGAGCTGGAGCTGCGACAGGAACATTTGGATGTTTAACCCCCCCAATCCAACCACTTGATGCTGAGAGTCAAACAGGGAGGCTTCGGTTTGGATTTGAACTCACGACCCTCCAGTCTCAGGGTGGACACTCCACCACAGGCCCACTGAACGGGACTGAAAGTTAACCCAGATTCCTCTGATTAAATGTTTCCTTCTTACGTGCTTTTATTCTGAAAGGGTCTCTCAAGTTCTTGATCGAGTCCGAAAACCTCAGAACCACTAAAGTTCAAAGCAGAGCTGCTCACGTCTTCTTTACTCAAATCCTGACCGGTCCAAAACACCCCCCCCAAGACAACAGAACCCATCTGAGCAGAACCTGCAGAACCCGCCAGAACCAACCAGAACGTTATCATCGGACCGGAA
>NC_050533.1:987586-993759 GCF_002922805.2 Oryzias melastigma | reverse complement strand
ATCCGTCTGTGGGGGCCGACAGCTGACCTCTGACCTCTGGGTTTGGGAAACTGTGACAGCTGCCGCCAACGGGGTCCTCAGAGAAAGCTGAGAAAGATCTGAAGATCTGAGCAGAACTCAGACGTCTGAACGTCTCGGAGAGAAAAAACAAACAAAAACGTTTTTTCTCACAAAGATAAAACTTTAAACGAATCGTAAAAATCCTTAAAGTCTTCAGACGGAGCTTCTTCATAAATAAATGATGAACCAAAAACGAGGAACCAAAAACAAAAAGTTCTTAAATCTTTTGGCTTCCAGCAGAAGAATCCAGTGAAGACCTGACCACCCCCCCCCTCCATGATAAATCATAGATTTAATTTTTATTGTCATCCCCAAACTTCTGACAAGAGGATCCCAAACACACAGTCAGACATGGAGGTGGGAGTGTGTTGGTGTGGGCTGTTTGGTCACAGCTGGTGGACAGCAGAACCAGCAGCAGAACCAGCAGCAGGTCCGGAAGGTTCTGATCAAAGTGTGGACTAAAATCTCTGAAACCACAAAAACATGTCTGAAGTCAAACTGTTTGTTTATCGGTTCACATAAAGGTTTTTCAAAATCCCAGAATTCTTCTCACCGCGGTTCAGGACACGACTGAAGAGAAACGGCTCGTTTCTGCCGTCCAGAACCGTTTTAAAGGTTCGTTTTCTATCTCTCTTCAGGAGCTCCGAACATCTACAAGCTCCTCCTCCGATCATCGACTGTCTCCAAGCTCCGCCTCCTCCGATCATCAACTGCCTCCAAGCTCCGCCTCCTCCAATCATCAACTGCCTCCAAGCTCCGCCTCCTCCAATCATCAACTGTCTCCAAGCTCCGCCTCCTCCAATCATCAACTGCCTCCAAGCTCCGCCCCCTCCAATCATCAACTGTCTCCAAGCTCCTCCTCCAATCATCAACTGTCTCCAAGCTCCGCCTCCTCCAATCATCAACTGTCTCCAAGCTCCTCCTCCAATCATCAACTGTCTCCAAGCTCCGCCTCCTCCAATCATCATTCATCTGCTCAATTCCCTCCAAACTTTCCCTCAGAGGAAGTCGACTTCTAAACCTGTAATTAAGGTTAATTAAGACGATATTCTGTCAGTAGAAATGATTATAATTAACATTAGATGTTTCAGAAAACATCATGTTTCAGAGATTCATGTTTCAGAGATTCATGCTTCAGAGATTCATGCTTCAGAGATTCATGTTTCAGAGATTCATGTTTCAGAGATTCATGTTTCAGAGATTCATGAACCTTCCCTGGAACGAGGAAACGCTCGCTCCGCATCAATAATTCCCCGCCGCTCCGGGCCGGTCTGCATGTGTCACAGAAAACTCAACAATCTGTCGAGGGGGGGTTCTGATACGAACTCCCAACAGGAAGCTCACTGGGGGGCGGGGCATAGCACACCTTATTTGGCTAATTAAAAATAACACATCACCCAAAAAACCTGCAGCAAAGACAGCTCTGAGCTCCATAACCCAGTTTGAAGGAGCGTTCTGATTCTGCAGGTCGACTCCAGGACACATCCTGCAGTGGAACATGCACACGCTCAGGAATGGGAACCAGAGCCAGAACCAGAACCAGGACCAGGACCAGAACTGTCTGATGAGCATTGTCTCGTGTTTGCCTCCATAAAGACCAGAGTGTTTCCTGATATTCTTCTTCTTTTCCATAAGAACCAGTTTCTACAGTTCTTTGGTCTTCAACACTTTAACACTAAATTTATTTTGGTCTTTTATCTGATGGAGCCAGAATTCAGTTTGGATTTAAGCCTTAAAACGTCTGGATTTATTAGTTTAGTTGGAAATCAAGTTCTTAATTGACTTCTTCTTGGAATAAAAGGCCAACAATTGAGGACAAATTAGATTTTCTTTTACCACATTTAAGATCTGAGGTGTTGCCATGGTGATAGGATGTCATGGGCGGAGCCTAAATGTTTCACAAGCTCTCCTGTCAGTTAGTCAGTCTTTAGAAGTGTTGGCTTCTTTGTGTAAATACTGAATAATCCCAGAATGATAATCCTCATCTTTCCCTAACGGTCCTTCAGTTCGTCTCTGACCCGGAAAACTGTCGATTCTCCAGCACCCCCCCACCTCACCAATAATTTCCAGAATGGATTCGATTCATCAGAGCCTGGATCCATTCAATCCATTTTTTTATTTTTTTATACAGTTCGGGTTGAAGCACCAAATGGTTACCGGTTGCGGCTTCATTTGAGCTGCGCTCTGCAGCTTTAGCGAGTTACCTCCGACGTCTGCTGTCAGGGCTGCTTGATAAAATTGATTAATCGATTTAAGCTTAAAAGATAAATATTTGATCCATAAAAATGTAGCTCGATTTAGCACATAAGGCTAAAATCCGCTAGCTTGATGCTAATATTAAATGGGATTTCCCATAGGACGGCTAATGCTAACGCTCAGTCGACACAAACAACATTCTGACTAAATGAACATCTTTGTATGAATTTTCCAAACTGTTTTT
This sequence comes from Oryzias melastigma, assembly GCF_002922805.2. Classification (NCBI taxonomy): domain Eukaryota; kingdom Metazoa; phylum Chordata; class Actinopteri; order Beloniformes; family Adrianichthyidae; genus Oryzias; species Oryzias melastigma. The sequence continues at coordinate 991,259 of NC_050533.1, read as the reverse complement.
AGGATTTTTTTTTTTTAAGTAACCATTTATGGTCTAAAACCTCATTTTCTCCTCATACTTTCTTCTTCTAGAATAAGGTGTATGCTATAGTGCGATCACCACCTAGTGGCCAAACTGAAACGTCCTCCAGGAGAAGCAGAACAATGTTTATGTTAATGATCTGAACATTTTAGTTAGAACTTCTCCTTTAGAGAATCCATGTAACTCTGGATGATATTAACAATCTGATTATTTCACTGATACATTTACAGGATGTGATCAGATTAATATGAAAATCTTAAATACATAGAGCAGATTATTGATTTATTTCTTAACAAATATGTATAAATGTGTAAACTCAAAATTGAAAAATTGATCAAAAATCTGAATCGAATGGATCCGAGTTCTGGTGAATCAAGTCGTTTCTGGATATTATTCTCGATGGAGGATGACAAATACAGTTTCAATCCTTTTTGTATTTTTATTTTGGGGAATTTTGCGAGAAAGAGGAACAATGTCCGGAAGACGTCCTGTAAACTCCAGATTCTACGAGATTCCCATGAAAACAAAAGTCTCCTGATGGAGAGGTCTTCCAGCGAATGCAGGAGCAGGTCATACATGTAGCCCGTTCTGGGTGAAACCATCAGACGGAGAGGAACCGCTCTGCCTCCTAAAGTTCTCCACATCAGAAACTTGAAGGTCTTTAAAAGGTTTCCTCCTGATCAATCAGAAACAAACGTCACACGAGCTCGTTCAGCTCCTGAGCAGCGATTGGTTGAAGCCAAAATCCTCTCCAGATACGATTGTCAGGATTTCTTCTGGACTCGTTTCATCAACATCTCAGCGGTAGAACTGAGTCCAGAACCTTCTGCCAGCCTGAGAATCATTTAAAGGAATCAACAAAAGAAGAGACAAACTGAACCGGTTCCTCCATCTTTGGATCAACCACCAAACACCAGAACCGGTTCAGAAAAGCATCAGTGTTACAGAAGATACTGAGAGTCCACTCCCACCAGGTCATCGGATCCATACCAGAGACAGGAACAGTACTGAGACCGGTTTGCAGAGATAATCCAGAACGTGGTTCAGAGGCGCCAAACGGATCTGCTGACCGTCCGATTCTCCAAAGATCCGACATCAGTAACACCCGGAGTCGTCGAGTTCCAGGGAATTCACAACTTTAACCAAACTGCAACCAACAACCGGCATCAGATCGGACCGGTACCGGCTGACAGCCTACAAACTTCAGATAGAAACAGAACAAAAACTACAGAACATAGAATAAATCCAGAGAAATTCCTCAGAACCCAACATCTGGTTCTACAGAACCAACGAAGCTCCAGATTTTTCCCTCTCTCCTCACCGGAACGTTCTTCTCCTCCAGTTTCCCGTTTGGACTCGTTATCTCCCCGTTAACGAACCCCCCCCCCCGTCTACCTGTCCTCCAGCAGACACTCGTTCTCCTCCTTATCTCCAGTAACATTCACACGGCTCGTCTCTTTACAAGCAGCTGGAGGGTTAAACGCCCCCCCACTGTCATGGAGCGCCTCCAACCTGAGCGTGAAGCTCCGCCCTGTCTAACTTCAGCTTTTTCTTGTTTTTGAGGCTATCTTGGAGTTTAGCTAATATTCAGACCCTAACATTACAATAAGGTTTACATGGATCCTTATGAGACAAAAAACCCAAAACAATCAAATATTGACGCTGCACTCTAGACGGCGCAGCATTCTAACTTTTATGCTAACGTTCGTCTTCAGTCTCAGCAGGTCAGAGGTCAGACTCTGCCATCAGCACATGACTCCTGAGAACTCTTCATCCCCCAAACTGGTCTGCTGCTGACAGGAACCTAAAAACTGCTGTAAACCAGCAGGTTCTCTGCTGAGCGGACGGGGAATCGAACCCACGCTGATGCTGAAGCAAGAAACCAAACAACAAAATCCTCCTAAAAATGATTCATCATCGCCTCTCCCGGCTCCCCCCCCCCCGTCACCTCAGACATAAACGGGCGCCGAGGCTAAACGTGCAGCTTTATGCGATTTATAGAAGAGGTCAGACGCTCCACCAAAGGAGGAGTCTGGAGATGAAGGAGATGAGGAGGAGAAAACGGACAGAAGAGGAGGAAGATGTGAGGCATGGAGGGGTCCAGGTTCTCTAAGATCAACGGTTGCCATGGCAGCAGGTCGTTCACAGCCATCCTCGTGAAGAGAGAGACTGACGAAGCGAGGCGAAGAGGACACGGACCAGAAACCATCAGAACGCCGTCGCCGATGACGCTTAAACACAAGAGCTTTAACAAACTGTAAGTTTTCAACCGGTAACAGGATGACTCCAGTAGATTGTGAAGGAGAAAAACAGCTCCAGCCGCTTTTGTCCTTCACAATCCACTGGAGTCATCCTGTTAACGGTTGAAAACTTACGGTAAATCAAAGAACACAAACACTCGAAACTCTGGTTTAAATGGCAAATTCACCAAATACAGATTTTTAGTCAAAAAAGGAAATCAATCAATAAAAACGTAACATTTTAAGCTAACAGATTCCTCTGTGTATTTTTGTTGAAAACGTTTTGGGAAATCTCCTCAAAGAAGAGCAGCAGGAAGTCTCCTAAAGCTCTGGAACCACCGAAGAACCTGAACTCCCCAAAACGTTCATCCTAATCCGTGCCGACCATCTGTCAGCGCTCTGTGGGCTCGGCCTCAAACGCTAGCAGGTGCAGCTAAAGGAGGCCAATAAGGAGGGGGGGGGCACCAACATCCATGTGAACGTGATGATTTAAGGGAACTCGACTATTAAAATGATGGTTTGGAGCAGCTCTCTGGTATATCCTCACTACTTTCACAGGAAAGGAAACCTGTACTTACAGGTGTCCCACCCACACGGTTACCATGGTAACTCTGACCTTATGATCAGCCCGTATAGAACTGTGTGGAATAGACGGAGTTTGAGTCTGGTCCGATCCGGATCCTGTCGGACTCGTTTGATGGTTTTTAGAAGTTTCCATGTCTCTTGATTTTTTTTTTTTTTTTATGATGCTATATTTTCATTGAAGATGGCGTCCTCACCAAAGGTCAGAGGTCACGCAGACTGTCTTCACAGCTTAACGTGACAAACATGTTCTGCAGATTCTGCAGGAGGATCAGTGGAGATGTGGTGCTGTTGCCATGGCGATGCCGGCAGAGCCAGCAGGATGATGTTTGCTCACTTTTCCCAGATCAGTTTTCTTCATTTTCAATTAAGTAAAATTGACTCTTTTTGGAGTTCCAACTCTGTAAAGACCCACTCTGATCAAAGTTGTGTTTGTTCTTGTAACATTTTCTCATATAGAGGAAAACAACAAGTTGGGGACTCGACAAAACGTGTCGTGGAGGGGCCCACACCACACGTCCATATATGACGAGTCCGGAGTGAGAATGTGTGGGAGGGGGTTCTGGCTCGTTCCTCTTTTTTGATCCAATTGCTCGCCGTTGTTTATGTGCCTCAAATGTTAGCTTGAGGCTATAAGCCCATGTGAGCTCTAAGCGACGGGGAGGGGGCCCTCAATCGTATTTCTAATCAGCTGTTGTGCTTCAAATACGTCTTAAAAACAAGTCTTTTTGATTTTGGCTAAAAACTGCATAATTACAATGAAAAGATCACTGGAATAAAAATATACGGTTTGAATGGGACTTTAAAGTTAAAAACACTAAATATCTAGA
>NC_050533.1:986020-987574 GCF_002922805.2 Oryzias melastigma | reverse complement strand
TGAGCTGGAGCCCCAGCAGATGAATGTTTCAGTGACAGTGATGGATGCCGTCTCCATGGAGACGCTGGGAGCATCCCGCACTTGTTGCCCCCCCCCTCCCTTACCTTGTGCAGCTTCCACATGGCCCCCAGAGCCTTGACCTCGTGGGGGCCGTGCTTGCCCTCCTCCAGGCACTGGTAGCACACCGGCGTCTTGCACTGCACGCAGTACATGCTGAGGTTCTCCAGCTCGTGCTCCGTGCACGTGGAGATCTTGCGGGGGCTCGCGCGGCGGCTGATGCGGCCCTGCGCGGGCGGCACGAGGCGGTGCTTGGCCAGCGGCCCCCGGGGGGGGTGGCAGCGCAGGCGGCAGGGGTCGCAGTAGAAGACGTCGCACTGCTCGCACATCACCGTGGCCTCCTTCGGGCTCTTCTCGCACAGCTGGCACTTGAGGGCGGCCGCCTTGCTCTGCTGGTACCGGTCCACCACCCCCTCCAGGACCCGGTTCTTGGGGAAGCCGCGCAGCCCCCGCTCGTCCAGGATCAGGCTGCGGTGGCACTGCGGGCAGGTGATGCAGGAGTTCCGCGGGATCGGCGGGTAGGAGCCCGGCGGCTGCAGCAGGTGCTGCTGCGGGGGGGGCTGCGGGACGGCCGGCGGGAAGACCCGGACCCCGTTGGGGGACTTCTGGCACGGCGTGGTGGGCGCGCTGACGAAGCCCCCGTACGAGCCGTAGCCGCTGTCCGCCTCGCTGTACAGGCTCATCTTGTCCAGGTCCAGGTAGTCGTAGTCGGCGGAACCGGAGGCTCGGCTGCTCTGCGGGGACTCCGCCTCGGGGGTCTGCACGAGGATGTTCCGCGCGCACGCCAGGCAGATGTTGTGGGAGCACGGCAGGATGATGGGCTCCCGGTAGAACGAGCCGCACACCGGACACTTCAGCTCCTCCTCCATCTCGTCCATGACTGCGGCGGTCCGGGTCCGGGTTCGGGTCCGGGCGGGTCCAGCGGCGGCGCGTGCTGCTGCTGCTCCTGCCAGCGCAACCTTGAAGAGAGGAGACCGGAGAGGAGCGGAGGCGGCCGGGGGAGGGGCGGGGCCAGTGAGCACCAATCAGCGGCGGCGCCCGCTCACAGCGGCCTCCTATTGGCTGATGTGGATAAACAGACTTCAGTCAGAAGCGCCGCAGAAACGCGCGCGAGGACAGTTTGATGAAACGAGAGAAATTCATGTTTTTATGAAAAACTTCTATAAAAATCATGTTTAATCGGATTAATCTGATTCTGAGAGAGGATTCAGAGAATTCCTTCATGAGAACTTCTGACCTCAAAGACAAACAAACATTTCTAGTTTAACGATACAAAATCACGATTCTGATGTTCGATTTTTAGGGATTTTTATTTGATTTGTGTTCAGTTCTGAGATCGTTTGGTTCCAAAGCTGTTTTACATCCATCATCCATCCATCATCCATCCATCCATCATCCATCATCCATCCATCCGTTCATCCATCCATCCATCATCCATCATCCATCATCCATCATTCATCCATCCGTTCATCCATCCATCGATCATCCATCCATCCG
>NC_050533.1:984639-985568 GCF_002922805.2 Oryzias melastigma | reverse complement strand
CATCATCCATTCATTCATCCATCATTCATCCATCATCCATCCATCATCCATCCATCATCCATCCATCATCCATCCATCATCCATCATCCATCCTTCATTCATCATCCATCATCCATCCATCCATCATCCATCCATCATCCATCATCCATCATCCATTCATTCATCCATCATTCATCCATCATCCATCATCCATCATCCATCCTGCACAGCCTTTAAACAGACTGTACAAAGACCTGAAAACAGTCAAAAAACAGACAGAAAACAGGTTGAAAACAGACTGAACATCAGCCTCAAAACAGTTGAAAAACAGACAGAAATACAACCTGTAATTGTCTCAAAACAGCGTGAAAACAGTTGGAAAAGCAGCTTGAGAACAGGTGAAAAACAGACTTTAAACAGCCTGACAACAGTCTCAAAGAGTCTGAAAACGGACAGAAAAACAGCCTGAAAACCTGGAAACCAGTGAGATCATCTGAAGCATCCAGAGGATGTTGGCGTTCCTCAGCTGCTTCAGGACAGTCACGGCGTTCTCGTTCAGAGTCAAACTTCCTGTTTCCTCTCCATTCATTAGATTGATCTATTTTCTTAAATCAGAATTTGTGATTCAATCCTAAACTTAACCTGAAACGTTTCTTCTAAACTTTGGAAGGATCGATTCGTTTTTCTTTGTCCTTAAATCATTTTTTCTTTAGGATTTCAGAGAAAATCCAACCAAAGGTGAGTTGATCCGTCTGAACACATTTCCGGATTACAGCAAATTCCATGTTGACTCAAACGCCCCGCAGTTATTTTTGGCTGTGAGCTGGCTGTCGCCTGCAGCTTAATGACATTGTTTTCTGTGGAATCGTCACTGCAGAGAAAACATGAACACATCAAACCTGGACTGATGAGACCTCGACCGGATCCTCACAGACAGAAGTCTTCCTGGT
>NC_050533.1:982900-984566 GCF_002922805.2 Oryzias melastigma | reverse complement strand
AAGGAAAACCTGCAGATTTCTTTGACTGACAGCATAAAAACACTCATTTAGAGGACAGTAATTACAGGACTTTCTGACAAACAGAATCTTTCTCTTTGATTCTGTCCGTTTATCTCCTGCATCGATGCTACTTCTGATGCAGAAAAAGTTGATTTAAAAAACAGTTTCATACATATTTGTCTCACTTTACTCAGATTAAACAGAAACAGTGACTGAAATGTTTTCAAATCTCGGCTGGTCGCTCCAAACCGCATCCACAGAGGAGCCGGGACGGTTCCTGATGAACGCAGCTCTCCTCTCTGTCCTGATCTGCTGGAATTCAGACACTTTTCCCTGCAGGAACGTCAGCCTCAAAAAAACAGAAGAAAGCCTAAATTAATTAAAACAGCTAGCATGTAGCTTTAATATTAGCCAAGCTTCAAATTAGCCCAGAAAACTGATAAAAATCCTTGATTAGCCAAAACAGTTAGCCTGTGGCTAAAACATTAGCATAAAAAGAGCTATTTTGACAGTTGAAAGAGCTGAAGAGCGACTAGACGTCAAATGAAACATATGGAAGCAAAATCATAAAAATAAAGAAAAAGTGAATCACTATCAAACCACTAAATATTCTCTCCTTTCTCCTCATGGTTCAGACTGCAGAACGGTGGAATAAAAAGTCACGTTCTATGAGGGTCTTGATTTGTGTTTCTGAGTGGGGGGCCGGGCCAAATGTGGAGGCGGGCCTGATCCGGCCCGCGGGCCGTAGTTTGGGGACCCTGATCTAAATGAACACTTCTGAACATTCCTGCTGTCAAAGACTCTTTCTGGTTCCCTGAAGGTGAACCTGTTAGTGACGCCGACGCCGACGAGGCTTTAAAGAGTCCGGAGACAAACGTCATCATCCAGATTCACGATTAACTTTTTTATCTTAAAAGTCTTTTTGAAGCCGAAAGAGCAGAGCTGACTTCTTGGTGACGGGTTTGGACAGAAGCTCCTGAACGCTCACACTTCACCTTCCCGTCTCCTGGGAGGATTCTGAAGGGACACAGCAGGGGGCGGAGCCTGCTGGCGCTCTCTGACTTCCTGACATCTCAGCGGCTTCATGTTTATGGATGCAGAGCCATCTGCAGCTCCTCAAAGTGACCGGAAAACTCATTTTCTCATGCAATGTTTGGGAATGAGGCGTTCAGGGAGAAACGGACAAATCACTGTGCAGCAGAGGGCGGAGACAGGAAGTCCACCGCAGAGAGGTTCCAGGTGAAAGCAGACGAGCGGAGCGTCTGCAGAACCACAGAGCCTCAAACTGTTCCTGATATGATTAAGATAAACGTCAAATGAGTTTGTTTGTTTGTTTGTTTGTTTGTTTGGCTCAGAGCTCATCCTCCAACTGTTCCGATGTGATAAAAACCAAACAGCTCCGAGGCTCGTTTGTTTGCTGCTTCTCTTTTTCTGCCTCTGCAAACATTCCTGAATCTGAGCGTGTCTGGATCAGATCAAATGAAGGAGAGACTTCAGGATCATCTCCAGCAGCTCCTGAGAGAACTGAGCAGATCCAGAAACATCAGCTGCACGGAGTCTACTCTTCCTGGATCCTAGTTATGTGAAACCCCCACATGTGGAGGAAATGAAGACGGATTGAGTTCATGTACAAACTTAATTCCATCATTCACCTCCACCCGCCCCC
>NC_050533.1:976889-982136 GCF_002922805.2 Oryzias melastigma | reverse complement strand
CTGCAGCTGTGTTGCTTTTCTTGCAGTAAATGTTCTCCTATAGTCGCATATGCTTGAAGGAACTTATCAATTTCCGTCGCCGGAAGTAGTAAACTCAGCTGTTTGTTCCCGTTGCCATGGTGAATCGTGCTGTCTTTGCTCCATTGATCAGAGCTTTTCAATGTCGCGACGCTCACACCTGGTTCTGGTTCTGACAACTTCAAGTTGATTGAATCAAACATTTTCAGCTGTTCTGGAACCGAAAACCCTGAGTTTGGGAATTTAGAGTCCAGTGACTCTAAGTTCAGGTTCGAACTCTAAATTTGTTGAACCTGCTTCTTGAAACGGGCCCCAGCTGCGCAGCATCTGCGTGGCGTCTGCGTGGAGTCTGCGTGGTGTTCTTTCTCACTCTTCCTGGATCCTAATTATGTGAAACCCCCACATGTGGAGGAAATGAAGACGGATTGAGTTCATGTACAAACTTAATTCCATCATTCACCTCCACCCGCCCCCCAATAGACAGTGAGATCTACATGAGAACTCCTCCTCCGTTTTCCTCACGTTTGTTGAGAAATCCTCCTCCTCCATCTGCAGGAGAAGATTTCAGCTTTCTACACCAACGAAGAGAAAAACTGCATTTCTGAAAAGTGATGGAGGATCTCCGTCAGCAGAATGTGGGAGCGTGGACCTCTTTCCTTCTGATAGAACATCTGCGGCGTCACTGGGAGGTCACATTCCCCTTGACCTTCCCAACAATCCCATGATCCTCCAGGGAGGTCAAGGAAAAATGCTCTGGATCCGAGGTAGCACTTTCTCTCTGACATCCCATAATTTGAGGTTGGTCACACCCAGTTCATCTCTTTGTGTGAAAGGTCCAGTGGCTCAGGAGGAGGAGGAGGAGGAGGAGGAGGAGGAGGAGGTCATCTCCTCCGCATCGATCAGCTCCTCCCCGTCAGAAACCTTCCGGTCAAACAAGGCGGAGCAGCAGAACCTCCTCCCTGAACGACCGATCATTCGGTTTGTGTTTAGAAGATGAAGCTCCTGAAGGAAAACGATGGAAGAACTTTCTAAAAATGGAAGAAGATGATTTAAAGATTCTGAAAAGGTATAAGAATTAGTGAATTGATTTAAAAAAATTAAATAATTAATCGCAATTAATGTTAATTATTTATTTTAGGGCCGGGAATTAATAAAAAAAAATTAACGAATTAATCGCAAACGTGGAAAAAATTAATCGCGATTAATTTGCATTAGTAAATATTAACATGGTAAACCGCAGAGTTTACGCAACTTTTAGACGGTGCCGGTGCTCGCTGTTGAAGAAAGATTCCCGTCAGTCCCATCCCAGAATAAGATGATGATCCGTTTCGTTGTTGGATTCCTAAATTGATCTTCGATTATTTTTCTTGATCTCAGTTGATTTTTCCCTTTTACAGTTGTCGCATCGACGTTCGTCTTCTATCTTCCATCCATCTTCTTGTCTGCTTTGTCCCTTTCGGGGTCGCGGGGGTGCCGGAGCCTAACCCGGCTGCTGATGGGTGAAGGCGGGGTTCACCTGGACAGGTCTCCAGTCTGTCTCAGGGCCTCAATCACACACACAGTCACTCTCACATTCACACCTAGGGGCAATTTAGAGTCACCAATTAACCTATGAAGCATGTTTTTGGACGGTGGGAGGAAGCCGGAGTCCCCGGTGAAAACCCACGCATGCACGGGGAGAACATGCAAACTCCACACAGAAAGGTCCCAGCCGGGAGTCGAACCGGGGCCTTCTCGCTGTGAGGCGAGAGCGCTAACCACTGCGCCACCGTGCAGCCCGTCTTCTATCTTATTTATTAAAATAAAAGATCGCTTTTGTCCAAAAAGATCCCATACTATCTCTTTTATTTAATCAAATCTAAATCACAGAATATAAACAAAGTTTACGTTTATTTTAGACAGTTTTATTACTCTGATCTTACGTCAATAAATATTCTTTTTGATTAATCGCGTCTGCGACGGACTTGCGACCTGTCCAGGGTGAACCCCGCCTTCGCCCTTCAGTAGCCGGGATAGGCTCCGGCACCCCCGCGACCCCGAAAGGGACAGAGCGGTCAAGAAAATGGATGGATGGATTAATCGCGTGCGTTAACACGTTAACTTTCACAGCCCTGATAAAAACACATTTTATATGAAAAACTGAGATAAAAATCATATTTTTTCTTGAATCTACGACTGGAATCAACTAAAAAGACACTGAAGGTTCCAAACATTTTTACATTCATCATTGATTCCTGCTGTTTGTCTTTTTCACGCTTTATTCTTTATTCTTTTCCTTTACAAGTTTTTTTCTTGCATTTCCCTGAATGACCACCAGAGGTCCATCCATGGTCCCACCAGAGGTCACGGGGTCACTGGAATCTACCCAGGGGCTGAAGGGTGGAGGCGGGGTTTACTGTGGTGGAGTCTCCACGCCATCACATGGTCACAGAAGAACACTCCTTCACACCTGAAGGACGATTCAGAGACAATCAACCCATGAAGGTCATCCTGGGACTGTGGAGGAACCTGGAGAAAACTCACTCATGACGGAGGATTCATGAGTCACATTTGACCATGATCATCATTAAAATCTACTGAACGAGTGTCTGAGGATTCTGTTCTTTACATCAGCTGAACTTTAGCGGTTCTAGAAGAAGTTTCTCTGAAGATCTGAGATTCTTTCCTCCAACATCTGACGGAGAATTCAGCTTCTTTATGAACTGAATCAGAGCTGAAAAAGGTGAAATCAGGAAGCAACCGTGGGTTTTTAGGATGATGAAAACCTCCTGATCCTCCTCCAGCTTCCTCGTTTCGGTTCCTTCCATCTCCTCATCATCGCTGACATAAACGTCTCGTCTCAGAGCAGCATCTGTTTCAGGATCTATTTTTACAGGAAACTCGCCGCAGGCGGGAAGCTGGTGACGTAAACGTGTTTCAGCAGCTTCAGCGAGTCTCTGTGGGCGTCTGTCTGTGAATGAACTGAAGCGATTCGGGCTTCAGTCCTCCCACAGCTTCCGAAGGTCGTCCTGAAGAGAGTCCTGCAGGACTGAGTCACCGTCACTTCACTCACTCGGACTCCTACGGAGCAACGAGGAGGTCGGATCCGGAGAGGAGCTTTGAGGCCAGAAACATCTCAGCTGCCGTCTCTGTTTCAGATGAATGCAGAGAAATATAAGAAAATACTGAGATGTAGCCAATCAGGTTCATGCTCCAGAAACACAGTCCAGCTTTACAATTCTGAACAAAACCAGCCGAAAGTTTTCACAAACTTTTCTCTTTCAAGTTTGAATTTATTGCAAATAAAAGTAAATTTGTGTCTGTTCAAAATCTAAATGTCAATAAACATAAATCCTGACACAAAAGTAAAAAAAACTCAAACCACATCAGAGGCTCCGCCCATCACAAGACAGCAGCCAATGAAAATCATCGTCAGTGGAGCCGCCAAAAAAGAAAAAAGTTCATCCCATTTTTCCCTCAAATAACAAACTCAAACCAGATTCCTGATACGCGACGGTCGCCATGACGACTCAAAGCTCTTCTCAAAGAACGGTGACGGACTCAGAAAACTTTAGAACACGCTCCTGGAGTTCAGTGGGCTTCTGGGAAATAAAGTTTGTCTGTCAGACAGGTGAAAGAGGACAAACTCTGGGCCTTCAGGCTGGTGACGGACATGCAGCTCCTCATTGGTTAAAACACTGGCTCCAGGTGTTCAGCAGCAGGTAAGGCGGGTCTCTGAAGAACCACCGGGATGTCGGCCCTCGAGGTCTGGAGTTTAAAACAATGCAGCATGGAAGAGAGACGTGACATGAAGACACAGAGAGGTAGTGTTACGTCCTGCTGCTGCACCTTTTCAACAGGCCCCGCCCTCTGCTCACCTGGCAGGTATTTAAGTCGAGGAGGCCTCACCAAGGCAGGCCGAGAGGAGCATGAGGAGCATTTGAGGTTTACTTTGGGTTGTGCTGGTTTTGTTTTGTTGTTTTTAACCTCTTTGTGCTCAGCAGTCTGAAGCTGTTGGGTTTTGTTGTTTTAGTTTGGGGTTGGTAGTCTTGATTTGCTGACTTTGTTTATTTGTTTTCTTTAGGTACTTTTGGTTAGGCCGCGGTTGGGTCAGCAGTCTCCAGGACTAAGTTTATGTTTGGTCAAGGTTCCAATCCCTTTGGTTTGTCCTTTTGTTTGGACCAGCACATTTATCTCCTTTTGTTCTTTCATCTCAGGAGGACAAACGTTTTCCTTTATCTAATAAACTGTGTCCAGTTTTTATGTTATTGTCCCCTTTAGTATGTATTCTCCAGGACCTGAGCCAGGTTTGCCCAGAGACCCAACAGGTAGAGAACCACACAGGAAGTTCCACAGCTGGACGGATACAGAGAACCCATGTTCTTCTGACTGGGACGTTGGTAAAGGTCCACATGTGTCTGTGACCCTGGAGGAACCTCTACCTGCTCTGAAGCTCAGATTCAGAGCAGGTAGAGGTGCCTCCAGGACTTTGTCTCAGGTGGAAAAATGACATCAGTTTGATACTTAGTGGGGCTTCGTGCAAACATGTGAACAAGAGCTAAAACGTTCCACATGCATCTGGATTCCCCGTGCATCTGCTTTCTGCATGCGTCTGCGTTCCGCATTCGTCTGCGTTCCGCATGCGTCTGCGTTCCGCATGCATCTGGATTCCCCATGCATCTGCTTTCTGTCTGCGTCTGCACTCCACATGCGTCTGCGTTCCACATGCGTCTGCGTTCCGCATGCGTCTGGATTCCCCGTGCATCTGCCTTCTGTCTGCGTCTGCGTTCCGCATTCGTCTGCGTTCCGCATTCGTCTGCGTTCCGCATGCGTCTGCGTTCCGCCTGCGTCTGCGTTCCACATGCATCTGGATTCCCCGTGCATCTGCTTTCTGTCTGCGTCTGCGCTCCACATGCGTCTGCGTTCCACATGCGTCTGCGTTCCGCATGCGTCTGGATTCCCCGTGCATCTGCTTTCTGTCTGCGTCTGCGTTCCGCATTCGTCTGCGTTCCACATGCGTCTGCGCTCCACATGCGTCTGCGTTCCACATGCGTCTGCATTCCACATGCATCTGGATTCCCCTTGCATCTGCTTTCTGTATGCGTCTGCGTTCCGCATGCGTCTGCGTTCCGCATCTTGTCCTTTCTCCAGCTGGAGCTGCTTAGTCGTCCACTGTTGGATTTCTATTCACTGCATGAAGTGGAGAACCCTGAACTTCATCCACAGAGCAGGTCAATATCGATGAAGCAG